>NW_020925744.1:7058480-7212342 GCF_003984885.1 Neopelma chrysocephalum
AGGCCTCACTCTCCAAGCCGACAGACTCAACACAGGGCGATCTGCACCTCCAAAACCGCCAGAAGGAGAGAGAGAGAAGGTCTTTCCTCCCTTCTTCTTACACCCCAGTTTACGTAAAAATCGTAGGGAATACCGGGTAAATCTGGGCACTTCCTTGGTTACAAGGTGGTCATCAAGGAAGGCCTAGGCCAAACTACCACAGGGAGAGATCATCAAAAGCAGGCCAGAAAAATGATAAATAAACATGTATAGAGAGAAGTGGTTTACAGTAACAATGACTTCTAATGTGTGTCAATTCCATTTGTATGATCTTGTATTCCTCATGAGGCTCTTCAGTGTTACTTCTGGACTGAGCATTCAGACTTTTATTACTCATATTTTCACAGTATTTTTGCTGAAAGAGTAATAGATTGGAAATTCAGTAGCACTGAATAATAGGGATTTATTTTTCGATTGTGGAGGGGTTTTTGGGCCAGGAGTCTCTTGCCATAAATGACTGAGGGGACAGAATGCATGTTTTTAGACTACTGAAGATGATAATTTTTAAAACAATAATTCTTTACTGTTTAGTAAAAATTAGCTAAATTTGAAGAAATTACTAGAGAGAAATACTGTACTGAGCATTGGTAAAATTCCTGGTGGTCTAGCCATATTTTAAATGCAGGGCATTCTTGTGTCCTTTTACATAGTTCTTCCTATAACTCAGGTAATTTTTATAATATTTTTCTGTTCTTCCAATTTGTGGCAAAGATTGTTTTGTTGGAATTAAATAGCAAAGAAACTTTAGAGGCCATAAAATGCCTTCAATATTTTATTTTTAGTATATCTAAAATTCTATCTATCTATACATACAATGCAAAAGTTCTTTTTCTATGAAAATATGAGAATTCAAAATTTACTTACATGTTTTGATATCAGTAAATACAGTGGTATTCAGTAATACTAAAGTAAAACTAATTTTAAACTCAACTGCACAAAAATATATGTTGGAAGCTAATAGTTGTAGCTGATGTTTGGAATAAAAATTTGTGTGATATTGTCCACAGAAAAAGAGAAATATTTGATACAGAAGCTGTCAAAAATAAGTGCTGTATTAAATAGTAAGTATTATAAGAAAGAAGATTCATAACAAAATTCAGAAATAATTTTGAACATCAAAGAAACACAGTGTCTTATTTATATATTTTTCTGCTAATTTCACAATAATGATGCAGTAGTGTAAAAAAATAGCATTGGTACCTAAGTAGAAACAATAATTTTTCCTAGTGCTTCTGTAAATACTTTTATATGCTACTAATAGAAGTAAAAATAGTAAGCCTCCGTGTTTTAATATTTTCTTTCTTAATGTTCTGTTTTCTAGGTAAGTACTCCTTGCCTTTTTCTTCCTAACATTCTTCTCTGCTTTCCTGAAGTTCAATGAAAGAGGTAAAAACCAAGAAAATAAAAATGAAGGGCCATTTGGTAGGAATTCACTTTGGTTTAACATGCTGATTCACATTGGTTTATGTGCTCATTTATTTTCTTTTTCTTTTTCTTTTTTTTTTTTTAAATTGAAAGAATGCACCTGTTACAGAGGATTAGTTTATGTAGAATTGATGAGAGGATAGAATCTGTTTATAGTAACTGTTCCTGAAAAGCTCATTGCACTTGCAGGCTCCCCACGTGACCTGCAGGCAGCACTGCATCCTCTCCAGGGTCTAGGAGCACGTTATTAGTGTAAAGGCTTTTTTATTTCCCATAAGGCTGAAATAAAGCAAAACCAGAGAGTTTTCAAGGCAGAAATCTCTACGTTTAAAAGTTATTTGGATCGTATAAAAGATGGAAGAAGCTGCCCTTTTGGGAAAGGTATTACATAAGTTATCTGAAGTGGTAGTGATGTTCTTACTAAAGTACAATTTCATCTTGCTTCCTTGAAGGGAAACAAGGCAAGTACAAGAAAGAGAAAAAGTGAAAAAGAGGAAAAAAGGCCTTTAGATGTGGTTCTTTGTAATTTGTCTCACAACCATTTGATGAAGCAATTATACAGTTGGCCCTTTTGAACTCCAAAATCTGGCTGTCCTGTGCTGCTTTGAAGTTATTTACGATATTACTGATAGCTTCCATTGTAGTTCCAGTCACAGAAATGCAGGATGCACCCTTAGCCAGCTATGACTGATTGCTTTTAGTCAGAAGGCCAAGGACAGGAAAAAGAGAAAGACCAGAGGAGGAGATTGAAGAAAAGATAATTACAAGGAAAATGACAGAAGTGAATATTTTTGCAGCAGAAACATGAATCTTCATTGCTTTTCACGACCTAACCAAAGATATTTAAAGTGGTAATGTCCTCTGGACTCTCCAAATGTGAGCTTTGAAAGATTAGTGGTGCTGTAGGGGATTCTAGAGGTCCTGGACATGACCACTGAAGGCTGCCTTATTAGCAGAGATGGATCTCACCCATCTAACTGTCCTTTGTAGTATCAGTGTCAAACTGATGAATGCCCCAGAACTCACACTGGCTTAGGAATCTCTACGTGTTTCATCGCAAAACTCAAGATCATGTAGACACTAAAGCTTTTCTGACATATGTCTGAAAAATAATTATTAACTTTAGTCTTCCATGAATTTAGTTTGCCTAATTATACACTGCCTACATTAAATTTTCCTATGTTTGTATCCACACACATACAGAGACACAAGAACACATGCATGTATCTGAAACAATGGCAAAAAGTTAAATAAATTGGTTTTGAGCTAGACAGTTTGGAAAATATAAATTAAAATACCTCCATAAAAAACATTTTACCTGAAGAAAGATTCAAAGGCTAGAAAGGAGAAGACAAGACAGTACTTACTGCAATTGTAGGAATGATGGGTAAGGACCTCCATCTTGACTAAAAGTAAAAAGAAAAGGGGCAATGTTTTAGTATTTCCCTTGTTTTAAAGAATGGCTAACATTTAGTTCTACAAACTGTAGATTTTCAGACATAGAGGAATATTACCTTAAAAGGTTACGGATTAATGAAACTACGAAATTGTCATGTCTATTTTAAATGCAAACTTCTTTCTGTCTCTTAGACATACTTAAATTATTTAATCCAGCTATTAAAATCAAGTATTCTTCTAATTAAAAAAAATTAAATAAGTTTAAAGGAACAACAATATCAACAAATCAAAACAAAAGAACATGTTCTGTTTCTTTGCACTTTTTACATGTTCTTTTGGTGGCTCTGGGTGCAGTTTTCTTTCTTGGTGAATGTACATAGCCAGTCTGTACTGAGATCTTTAAAACTTCTCTATTTGTTTTGAGAATGTTAGGGAGAATAATAATGGCTAGTATTATGATAAAGACATATTTTTAAAGCTTATCATAATAGATGTAATTGTTAGATGTTTAGGAGATATGATGCTTCAGACAAAAAGAATGGTTTGATATGGAGCAAATCAACCTGTAGAGGGCAATATAAAGATTTTGGCATAGCAAATGGTTGGCTGAATAGGGAAAGGAGAAAATTCACTAAGGCTTCATTATGAGTAGTTTAAAAGTTCATACAAAATACCTACTGTTACTAGATTTTGCTGCTCAAGATACTAAAAAAGTATATCTTGTTCTGAGTTGTCATGGAATGGAAACTGTCTTTCAAAGTGATTTTTTTACCTATAAAATATCTTTTGCTCTCCAGTTCTAGAAAGAAAAAAAGAAAAAACATTTTAATAACCGCTGCAGTCCTGTAAAGCTTTTGATGGCGTGAAGAAATATACTGTTCCACCATATTGTCCTTCAAAATAATGCATCACATGGAAAGGGAGAGGTTAAGTGTGTATTTTGATACATATAAATATATGTATAAACCCCCTGTGACTACGTGTCCATTCCCTACAACCTCAAAATTCTCATAATTTAAAACACGCTTTGAGGGAGAGGAGTGGTCCTGTGGTATGGTAAAAATGAGGTGGCATTTTTGTCAGACATGGGTCTGACAAACCTTGCAGTTTTTAGTGCAAGCATATTACATAGTGCAGAATGCTTTCTTGGCAGAAAATAAGGTTGAATCTGACTTAAGTGAGTTCTTCGACAAGGAGCCTGCTAAGAACTGTCTACTGTGATCCCTGTATTGCCATCCTCAGAGCACAAATAATAGAACCATTCAGAAAGGGAGCCCTTAAGGGAAAGGAGTTGGGGCTTGGAAGGTAGAACGAGTTTCTTTTGTACGGTGCAAACTAAAGAAACATGTATTTCAAGTAAGCTCTTCTGTTTATTTGTGCGGGAGCCATTTAACTGTGCCAATTATACTATTTAGGTAATATTGTGTGTATGCGCATAATATCTTACAGTATCTCATGCATGCACAAGTGACAGTGTTGAGAAATGGCACAAATATAATTGTATTCTCATAACCACAGACCAAGCTGAAATGAAATGCAGCCTTGCTTTGGAGTTGTTTATTTTTTGTTTGTTTTGGGTTTTTTTTAACCTAATCTTTTTTGGTTTTAAATATTGGTGTTTTACATGCAATAGTTCTAGACACTTCTACTGATGTTTTTCTAACATGTTTTGTCAAAACAATTTAACATGCAACTGTTCTTTCTGCTAGAGGAAAACTGGATGCCAATCATGTATTTAGTAGTGGAGTCTTATTGACTTAGAAGCTTGTGTATTACAATTTATATTTTTTATGAGTCCTTTGTTGTCTTGCATACAGCGGGCTTTTACTGGGTTTTGAATGCATTTTCCTTCTCATCTCCATACTTGCTGCATTATGGTGCAGACACAGAATTAAGAACTGAGAATGTGTTCTTCAAAAGAGCAAATAACTACCTTCTAACAGGCTGTTACAGGAATTAAACCTGTGTACTCATAGGGACAGGAGTTTAATAAATTGTAGCATTGGAACAAATGTGCCAGTAAAAGAGAAGCAATCGTCTAGTATGTGTTATAGCTAATGACAGCAGAAATGGAAATGTGCCTGGTTTGTGTTGTTGCAGCTGAGATAAGCTAAAAATCTTTGTTCCTGTCTCAGTTTGAGGCAAGTACTCTCCCATGTTTAAGATAACATCAGATGCCCATAAGGTAACATACTGCATACTTTCCATATTTGGAATGCATGTAAAATGACTAACCATAGTGTGCTCAGAGAGACTCCAGAATAATTCTACTACAAATAAATATGCAGTATAGAGCTGGTTGACTTTGGTATTCTCTTGCATATAGAAAACACAAGACATCTAGACAGAAATTATAGGAGCTGTGTTTTTCCATTTAATTTTAGGTTTGTGACTGATCTGAGGGTAGTAATCCTTTTGTAGATTTTTTAAATCACTTCACTGAGTAAGTAATGAAAAGATAGAGCTTTTTTTTCCCTGCAACACAAATGAGATTGTGGCAGTTACAGAGAGTATGTTTTGTGCTCTCTGTAACAAATGTCTGTGGTTGTTGGATACCATTAATAACATTTTTAATATCAATTTTTGAAGCCAGAAGAGTAGTCTGTTTCCTGACTCTTCCACAAGTTGTGGGCCTTTACTTTCTTCCAGTTTGGACCTGGAACAAACATGCGCAGTCCAGCATGCTAGTCTGCACCCTGTCATCAGAGGCACCCAGGAAACTTTCAGCATTGTTGGGTGATCATGGACTTCATTCTCTTTCACTCTGTTCTTTCTCTCAGGCCAACTTGCCCTATTTTATCAGCATGACTCCAATTGCCCATCTTCTCCCCTGTTCCAGCTGTCCTTTGGGCATATTCTCTGTCCTCCCCAACCTTGTTTTTCAGTGGCGGCTTCCAGAAAACAAACAAACAAACCAATCTCCTCTGTCTACAAATATTTTAGTCTTCTGAAAGGTGAAAAACTGTATTTTGAGATCTTGCTTATGTAGTTGTACACTACTATACTACATTATAATGCTATCCTGAAAAATTCAACTCTTGCCACTTCTCCATCTTAGCCTTTTTTTGCTCAAGAGTTTGTCACTGTCAAGAAAATTACTTGCCAGATGTAAACCATCATGTCTGTGATGCTTTTAAGTTGCTGGGGTTCTCAGCAGAAAATTCCACCATATTCTGAACCTGTATTTGGATGAGATCACACCTTGGTCTGAAATGGAACTATGATGTACTGTGACTGCATCCAGAGTAGAAATTCACTCATATATATAGGCACCTATGTAGCTCTAAGGTCTGGTTTCACATTATTACAGTCAGATACTTCATCCAAATCCGTCACTGTTAAATGCTTTGTACCAAAGAATGTTTCTCTTTGTACCAGTGAATCTGTTCCTTCCTCAGACTTATAATCACTTCCCTGTGATTCATGATGAGTCTCATTTTGGACTTTTTCAAACTGTTCTGCTTACACTACTTCTTTCTGCAGAATTATTTTTCTAATGGCTGCTTCCTCAACTGGAAGTGCACAAAGGCTTTGAGCACAACGATGGCCAAATCTTCATGAAGGACTCTTCACAGCAACATTGCCTGAAATCAGTTACTAAAACAGATTCAAAATTCCACCGAAATCAAGGTATTAAGTCATTGGTAACATTTTCAAAATTATACTTTGAGCCTTGCTTTTTTATATCAAAAGAACAATACTATACAGAGTCTTCTCATGCTCACTGAAAAAAAAAGGTGACAAAATCTTTCTGAATAGGTAAAAAGACTGTAAGTTCCACATAATCTTTCTGAGTTCTGTCCTGCTGTGATCACAGAATGTATCCTTGAATATCTCCTCTATCAAACGTGAAGGCTTAATTCATCCACACTCAAGCAACACTGTCAAAGTCTATCTTGGAGACAGAGCAGTTCACAGAATACTCTTAACAAGCAACATGATGTTCAGCTGTGTCAAACATATAAAGTTAAGAGGATCATATGGCAAGTCTGAAAGTGGCATTACAGTCTTTTCTGACTGATTATGCTGGCACTTCTCATTTCCAACATCCTGGGGTAAAATCTGTCAGTTGTCTACAGTGACACTTATATTAAACAAAAGGGATTGTGACCTTTATATTTTGCCTAAATCCAGCTCTGGAAATAAGTTGCCTGCTTCTCTTTCAGGGCTTGCTAGGCAATTTTCCTGAAATTTCTCTCTGGCTTTTTACCTGCTTCAGTTATACTAAGGTGGCCTCATGTGTCATCTGATGCTGTTCACAGTTTTAACCTCAAGCCATAGAAAACAGTCAAATGTTCACAAGGGTCACTTTAGCATTTTTAATTTTAACATCCTAATTAGTATCAACACTACAGAGCAGATTTATTTCATTTTCTCCACTAGTTTAAGACAGGAGCATGTAGTCTTTAATTGTTAATGTTTAGAAGTTTGAATGAGAAGTTTTAATAAACCTCAAATTTAAGGTGATGAAAGGAAAACCAACCTTTGGTACAAATGTGACAATGTTTATTTGCAGATTACTGTAAATGATTATGCATGAACAATTATTTACAACACAAGTGGCTTCATTTTTATTTTTCTCCTGACTTTTATCTTCAATGCATGCTCATCAAATTTGAGAGGAGTGTGAAGTAATATTTGCTAATACTTAGTGACCACATTGTTCTCCTTAACTCTTGCTCTTCAGCTTACTCCAGGAAGTAGTGTGACTCATTTCATACAATGAAGCCATTTTGTAGAGAATTATTTCCTGTGAGATGGTGGTGGGTTGTGTTTATCTTGATAGAAATCAGAACTAACCCATAATAGTCATAGAATAGAGACAGGTATATCCATTACATTGGAAGAGAGGATGACTAAATACTTATTTTTCTACAGTTTGAAAAGGGAAAGGAAACCCCACCCAACACTTTCTGCAAGAGAAATAAACCCATTATTTTATTTAAAAAAGCAAATCATAATAGCATACCTATCACAGTGCCACATACAGTAATGCAGAAGCTTTGTCCCTGTATGTGAAAGCAGTCTACTGATTTCAGTTGCAAATCAGCATGCAATTTTCTCTGCAGTGCCTGAAGTTAATTTCCATCAGAGATCAGGAATTGGGATCATGATATCAAAGAAAAGAATCCAATACTCAATATAGTTGGTTCAGCACAAAGAAAAGCATTACAGCTATCAGAGTGCAAATGCTAAAGTGCATGATCTCTTACAAGTGAAAGAAAGGGTTTTGTTTCTTGTGTGCAAACTGTGGTTTATGCAATATTTTCATAACTGTGAATATTGTCACCATTTTTCAGTTTGATTCATCTGCTCAACATACTTAAAATTCCATTTAGTTAAAACCCAAAAAAATGCATTAAGAAACATGTGTTGCTACATTTGACATTCCAACTTTGTAAAGGATTAGATTATGCTTACTTTATAAACTTAATTTTGACCATGGACAGAGAGTATTCAGATGTGTAATTGTGAGCTTTTACAATGGACCTTAGCCCTGGGAATTCCATGAGACAGACAGGATGGTTTCTGATTTTATCTTCATTGTTCTTTGTGAAGAATCCCTGTATTTTTTTAAGAAAAAACAAATGAGATCTAAAGACTATAGAACATTGTGAGTCCTGACAAGTAAAAAGATTTGTACTTTCTGTCGTTCACTTTTCTGAACTGTTCAGCAGTATAATATCTGAGGCTTTGACAAATGGTCTGTATGTTTATCTTTACAGTAACCTGAAGATAAAATGGTAGCAGTGCTTCTATTGTTAGAGATGGGAAGATTAATGGCAAAAATATGCATTAATTATTTTGGGTATGGAATTTAAAAAGCATCCTAATTTTTCGATTTTGTGGGTTTTTTATAGCACCTTTTTGATTACATTTCTCACCAACAATACTTGCAAATGAAAATGTTCAACATAATACCTCTCTAAGGCAGACATCACTATTGCAGACTTTACATTTGGGGATGTCACACTGGGCACTATTAATGGAAAAACATCAGTATTCTTAGGGAATAATTTTTCTCATTCTAGAAGTTCAGATGCTTAGTGTAGGAAAACTTTACTTCTTTCTTTTCTCTTTAAGTTAATAAGTTGAATCAGTTCACTAGGGGCTGATATGAACACCATAACCAACACAAGAGCAAAAGAGACGCTGATGCATCTCAGGTATATGTATGCATGCATACCTTTACCTTTATCCAGACTCAGCTCTGACAGGTTGCAGTGTTATAAACAAAGTACTCTGAAAATTACTCAGAGCAAGGAGAACTCACCTTGTTAGGACCTACATCAAGCTGTAAACCATAATTATGCTACATCACCCTATTTTTACAGCAAAAGTTCATCCTTTTGCCTAGACAATGTAGATTTTATGACTCCTTTATCTTTGGGAAAGGATGTCTTTCTACTCTTTTTCTTATCAGGTACACAAAGTTGAAGACACATCCTCTTGCTCTTTCTCTCAGGGGTGATTTGTGTGGAGAGTATGAGAACCATGTTGACAATATTACTGGGAGTTCTGTTTTATTTGGTTTTGTTTTTAAAGAAAGGTTTTAAGACAGCCTGGTTATATCGTGCTGGAAAGAGATAATGAATACTATTATATGTATACTGTAAATTTTCAAAACTCACAGAATGTGGAGGTTAATGTATACCAAATCGAGTTGTCTACTCCTTGCACTTTTTCTATGGGAATCAGAAAGTTTTGATAATGTCAGTGTTAAAGAGAACAGCACAGTTCTTTGCTTTATTCATGGGGTTGTTAATAAAAGAACCAATGAAAGTTGAAAACTACCCAGAAATTATAACCTTTATAAACTGACAGTTTCTAATGGAAAATATCTTTCTTGAAAATTAGTTTTCCATGGAAACTTGTAATGGGATAGATACTTAGTCTTTCACCTGTACATTACAAATTCTAATTTAGCCCTGATGAATAGAGTGCAAATACACAATACATGTTTTGTTTTGGCAAAATAAGATATAAATGCATGGAGGGTCATATCACATAGAAAGAAAGTAGGCATATATCTAAGAAATGGACTCAAAAATCACTTGATTATTAACCTGTACAGAATATACAAATTTAATCCTAAATAGACAAATTTGTAGTCAGTATGTCACAGAACTAAGGCATATTAGCAGCACCTAACAGTTCTAAAATGTCTTTATTTTGCCTGTCAATAGACAACATTGGCATTACTAACTTGATATTCTAAATATAATAATGGCAGCTGATGTTTAAGATGTTCATTTGGAGAGATGAATAAACGGAATTGTTCTGCTGTTGTAGCTACTGCAGTAGGTTATTAATGTCTTTTCATGAGTAACATTATATACAGTGACATTATCTATTGTTGCAGACTGAATTTAATAAGAACTCCTGATTTTTTAATTGCTTCTATTTTTCAGCTACTTTATGCCCTTAAATAATTTTTCTGTCAGAACAATGTGATTTCCTTGCAATGAGAAATTAAATCTTTAGAGCTTTTCTGGTTTTATTAGGATGCATGCCAAATAAATGGTAGGCTTCTGGGCCAGTGTTGCAAATGGGGTGCTGAGCTGAATTGACCCAGTGTGGCAATTCTAATGGCTTATTATGTGCAGCAGAGAATAGAAGGTCTTCATTAAAGATTCCCTGTGTAATTCAATGAGATAAAGGGAAGCAAAATGTGTAGTAGTCAGTTTAGAAAAGAGGGGCCTTCAAAGGCAGCAGTATGAAGTCCCACATTTCAATAGCAAAAGTGTGTACTGGCAGAGTTAAAGGAGCATATGTTAAAAACAGATTTGTCTTTTTAAGGCAAATTCAAACATTTCAAAGTGAAAGCATATGCCATTATTGAATATTTGTCTCACTCCTTTGCACTGGAGGTCTTTTCCAGTGTGTTTGATATGTATTAAATAAAACCATTTTTGTAATCCCCATATGTAGCAGATAGACTCACAATATGTCTATGCAATCTGTGCAGTGGTATAAGTAAGAGCTTGTTCTTATTCACAGCATTATTATATGACTCATGTTATGGATTTTTGTTTATGTGTTTGTTTTGGCTGGCACTTTGTAGGACACATAGCATCCTTTCTCAGATCACTATCAATCAGAGTATATTCAGCACTTAAAAAAAACACATGAGACAAGTTTTGGACAATTCTGGCTATATTCTTCTTTATAAATAAATTAGCAGTACTTTTCTCAGGAAATTCATCATCTGAAATATGGGAAGGACAATCAAATATTCATCAATCAAGGAGATGTGTTGAAATAACACTTATATTCCTATATATCTTTTGCCTTTAAACTAAGAGTTAAATATTTGCCCATACACAGCAGTCTGTGAATGCTCAACAGCAAGATTAAAATAGACAAACAAATAAATATATATAAAGGGAAAATCTTCAGAACAATTAAGGGGAGGGGAGCTTTGTTTAATCTCAGAATAGAAAAAAGAAAGTTCTAAACTATTTCTGTATTTTGGATAGATCATATCTTCTTCAGAAAAATTTGCCACATGTTGCCAAACCATTTTCTTGTCATCTGTCAATTTTTTGTCACTCAGGATATTTCTGGGAAGAAACTTGTCACAAGGAAAAAGATTTAGTTAGTAGATAGGAACTGACAGCATATAGATAAAAAAAAAATCTTTTCATATGCTTGGGCTATTAACATGAGGAACACCTTCCTTTTCTTTAAAATGTTCTGTTGTCTAGTGAAGCTGATGACATTGGCTGAGGTCATCTAGTCAAAACTGTGCAGTCTAATAGTAGTAATGAGTCAAAATCTTATGCAATTTGTTTCATACGGCAAGAGAAGATTTTGCTAATTATTCTTTAATATCTAGTTATTTCCTGATGGCAAACACAAATCAAACTAACTTGTGAAAACTTTGCAGACATTGTCAAAATTTGATATAGACGGTAGTCATACAAACATACCATATGCCAAAATGAATGTAATTCCTCAAAAGGCACAATGTTAGTATTCTATAGTTCACTCAGACTTGGGCACATGAATAAGGGGTAATAAAAATGTAGCTGTTTGTAAAGCTGAACATTAAAAAAAAATGTGTTGAAAAACTTTTTGTAAGACCAGTAAATGGGAAAATATTTGACTAATACTTGAATGTTCAATTATATTGTGGGCACAAACTATGATTAAGTTTCATTTTTGCCAAAAGCTTTGAGATACTTAAATTAAGCTGTGTGGCAACTTAACATCAAAATCCCTCCAGTTAAGGAAATCTCATGTGGATTAGTTTTATACCAACTTAAATACCTTATATTGAAAGATATTTATTTCACACAAATGTTGAATTTAAAGTATTTTCATATATTGTAAAATACGCAAAACCACATCTTCATGAAAAAATTTAGATTGCTCTTACATTATCAAAATCAGGTGTTTTTAATTTTTCTTCCAAAATTCCATAAAAGTCAATCCAATCTCAAAAAGTTTTTGATATATCCTGATGCTAAACTGTTCCATTTAAATTTCCATAGTTGATAGTAATTTGATTATGGTCTAATTACCAGCACACATTATTTCAGAAACATTATGTCAAAGAAAGTTCACTTATTCTGGCTGCGTACTTTACAAAGGTGTTAAAGGTGAAGTTGTGTTTAGTGTATAGATTTCAAAGACTTACTCTTCACTAAGAAAAAAAAAAGAGCTCTCAGGTAAAAGACAAGTTGCATTGAACATATCTGATATCGATGAGACTTCAAAATTATAATAGCTCCATACTTTAAATCTACCCAAATAAGATAAAAGTAGTTGTGTCCAATGGGCTGCTCAATAGAAAGTGCTTTGCAGTTGATATGATATTCCATCCCACATGTGACCACAGACCATGAGATGGGAAGACATCATTTACCATAAACTTACAAGTAAATCAGATTGCCTCTAAACATGGGTGGATGACTGGGAGGAAGATTGAAGCCTCCCAGCTTGTCCAGCCCAATGCTATTGAGGGCTGGGGTACAGGCATCAGCAGTGAAATGGAGAATTTACTGACACAGCACTGCTCCTGAAATGCTGTTGTGTCCACTTTATTTCCTTCTTCAACCCATAAATTAAATCAATTTTTGTATCTTGAACAAATATTTCTAGTTGTGCATATGTACCCATTAAGAAATAAGAAGCTATTCCACTTCATTAACAAGGCAGAAACTGTTCCATATATAGCAAGACTGATTTACAGCTCTGTTTAGTTGGACTTAAAAAAACCCTAAATATAAACAAAAAAACCCCAAACAAACCCCCAACAAACCAACCACAACTAAGAAAAAACCCTTTGATTTTACTTTGATCTCATTATTCTTAAATGATTATTAAATTTCCCTGCTTTCCTTACCTTTTTATCAATTTGTTTTTCTTTCTTAACTAAAGCTAAAAAACTAAAAAGTAGGGGATTCAGGTTGCTTGCTTTTTAGTTTTTTATTTCTTCATAAGAGCTAAATCTTCATGTTAGAGAGTGGCTTCTTGAGGCTTAGATTAGGCTAATTTGTTCATTTTAGCTTTCTTTGTACAAAGCTTCAGTAGTTTCTAAAGGATTCTTAACTACTGGTATCTTATACCCTAACGAGAATAAGATGTAGCCCTATACTAATATTGTCACATTTGAAAGACTAATGCCGATTTTCAGCTGTTCTCACTTCAGCAATTTCCATCTTTCCAAGAGTATGCAACCCTCTTTCCTTAGAGTGGCTGCTAATGTAGTTTAAAGTTTACCTGAATTGAATTCAATCTTCTAATAGTTGTACATGCAAAGTTGTACTCCAGTTATAAAGACAAAACAGTTTTAAAACAAAAATAGAATTAAGAACAACCTAAAAAATTTATGTTACATTTATCTGCTTGTATTAGACCCAAGGAAAGGGTATAGTATAGCTGACTCTTCACCTTTTGTCTGTTTTTTTTAATTAGCTAACAAAGTCCTGTGAGGACTTTTACACCTGCCAAAAGTCCAGGACAGACTGCTATTGTTTCCAGCAAGGCACTGGAGGTGTCAGCATGCAGAGTAGCTGTATTGTGCTTGCAGCCAGAGCACCAGTCTGATGCATCTGAACTTTTGAACCCCTGCTTCCAATTCATTTTAGCAGTGCCAAGGGGAGTCACCCTGCTTCCTGTTCTGGTGGATGTCTCTGCTACCTGTGTGTCATCGTGGGCAATTTCTCGCCACTCGTCCTTTATTTCCTCCTCTAGTACTCTGTAGCCTAGGAAAGGTAGATGTTGCCACCCTCTCTGAAGCCAAGCATAGAGTATTCCCCTTTTGGGAACACTCCCCCATCCATTGTTTTTGTAAGGAACATTGTCTATCTTTTCATCTTGTTTTTTGTTAGGTTTCCACCTTTGCAGCCTCCTCTGATTTAATGCCAGTAATTAAAGAGGATTAGTATGAGCCAGCAGTGTGCCCAGATGGCCAAGAAGGCCAATGGCATCCTGGCCTGGATCACGAACAATGTGGCCAGCAGGACCAGGGAAGTGATTCTTGCCCTGCACTCAGCACTGGCGAGGCCACACCTTGAGTACTGTGTCCAGTTCTGGGCCCCTCAGTTCAGGAAGGATATTGAGGTGCTGGAGCAGGTCCAGAGAAGAGCAACAAGGCTGGTGGAGGGACTCGAGCACAAGTCCTATGAGGAGAGGCTGAGGGAGCTGGGGTTGTTCAGCCTGGAGAAGAGGAGGCTCGGGAGAGACCTCATCACTCTCTACAGCTCCCCAAAAGGAGGCTGTAGCCAGGTGGAGGTTGGTCTCTTCTTCCAGACAACTATCAGTAAGACAAGAGGGCATGGTCTTAAACTCTGCCAGGGGAGGTTTAGGTTGGAAATTAGGAAGAAATTCTTTAGAGAGAGGGTAATCAGGCATTGGAATGGGCTGCCCAGGGAAGTGGTGGATTCTCTGTCCCTGGCGGTTTTTAAGATGAGACTGGATGTGGCACTTAGTGCCATGGTCTAGTAACCACGGTGGTGTTGGATCAAGGGTTGGACTTGATGATCTCAGAGGCCCTTTCCAACCCGGCTGATTCTATGATTCTATAATTTAGCTGCATATAATATTTATATATGATTTACACAAAATCCCCCAGTTTTCCTGTTCTCCACTATAGAGCTTTTTCTGTGCTGAACACAAATCTCCTTTGTATCCCTCAAATCCTCATGCTATAGTGTAAAATACGCTTCATAATCTGATTGTGTGTGAAAGTAGCACTGTAGTACTACTTTTCTGGGTTTTGTCATTGGGACCTCTAAGATATTGCACAGAGGCTGAGATAGCGGAGGCCAAGTAGATGTTTTTTCATAAATAAAGGCAATTCTGTAGATAATTTTGAGTGGTTGAATATGTAAAATGTCTTATATGATGTGGGGAAACAATTTAATGTATTCCTGTGGTTCACAGACGGATGAGGGTCTTAGATGGGTATACATGTTTTTTTACTTTGTGTTAGTGGAGGATGCTCTGCTATACAATAAAAGACATACCACAGAATATAAAACTTCATAAAATATACTGTAAATTATATTATCATCATTTTGTTTTTATATATATTATACTCTGAAATAATTTATGGAACAAATGTAATCAGTCTGAATTCACATTGTGAATCTTAAAAATTATTTGACTTTTTCAAATGTACCAGTGAGTAGATCCTCCTTCTCCCACAGTGATCTTTTGATATGGGTAAAAACACCTCTTGTGGCCCATGTGGTGCTTAAAAGTGAATTCAGTCTGTGGCTTTTTTAGACGTTGATCTTAACTGATTAAGCTGTCTATCTCCACCAAAGAAAACAGAAGGAAAAATATTAGAGAAAAGATTAGTGCCCACAGATGAGGGAAACTGTTCCTGAATGAGTTTCTGCTTTGTCTGCTTAGTCAGTAATTGGTTGGAGTATGACTGGGTGGAAATAAGCAGCCAACTTCCTGCACCCACAAGGGTGACAGCCGCAGCTGTGATGAGGAGCATTTGCTTTCCAGGCATAGGGCTGTTTGGCTCCTTTGGAGCAGCATACTTCAATGATGTTAATTATGTAACATTATGTTTCCAGTTTTCCCAGGAAGGCATCCTTTGGGCTGTTACTCTTGAACTGCTTCTTTTGGGATAAAATGAGTTTACCATCTAGCTGTGAGCACATGACTTTGAGGAAAGTGGCTAGATTCCAGAATGCTTACATTCATGGATCTCCTTATGCTATTAACAAGCCAATTGATATTAAACAGCAAAGGAGACAGTATGAGACTTTATTATTCTTCAGCAAAGTGTTTGCACTGTCTACAGCTTGCTGTCTTTAAACCTTCTGTTCTTGTGTGTGGAGAGAGGGGGAGAAGGGGCATGCTATAAAAACCATTTCACTGTGTGTGTGTGTGTTCAGTATTGAATCATGGAAGAGAAGGGCAGTGATAAAGGGAGAAGATACAATACCAGGTAACAGCAGTAAATATAGCTGCACAAAGTTATATTTGTAGTGTAATAATAAATAATTAGAAAGTTTTCCAGAGATAAATGGTTACTTAATTATTAAAATACAAGTAACTAGGGTTATTGTCTCTAAATTTCAAGTAAAAAATATACTATGAATTTGATTAGTCACAAATTAATTCTTAATCCAATCTTTCATATATTATGCACTACACTGAATGTTTTCTATCTTTTTATCTAGAATTTATTTGTTCTATATTTGAGCAAAATAGTGGAAACAGCCTTTTGCATGTTGTTCAGTGTGGCAGAATGTCCATTCAATTTTATCAAACTGTGACACGAAGAGAACTTTATTAATGAATCTGAAAGATTTACTGACACTTCTTGTGTGAAACAATCACTCTCCTTGATTTTGTCCTAGTGGAAAAAAACAAAGGATGTAAAGTTCCATGTCAGATCAGAGAACTGCTGATATCTGCTTAGTGTTTTATCAGAGGCTTTTTTTGAGTAAAAGGCGAGATTCTAACAAAAAAAGTTGCCTTTAGAAAAAATGATCTTTTATTCCAACTGCCTGACCAAAAGTAGTTTCAGATTAAATAAATATCTAAAGTCCTTCATGTGCTTATATAGATCATAGTACTTTTTATTGAAATGAAAAGATTATATGTAGATTTTAAATAGCAAAAAACAAATTTTGACATGTAGAAAGAAAAAGCTTCTTTTTTGAGATCAGTACTGGGATAGATTTAGAATGAAAATTTATTAAGGACATTTATTTTTTAGCCAATTTCCAATAGTAGGGTTTTCTATTTTTTTTTTTTACATTAAGCAATCCATTTTATTCCTTCTGACTTTTCTTCACTAAGAGCAACGTTCTGAAATATTCTGATATTTCCTAAATGATTTGTCTTAGGCAACAGCAAAACACACCAATGACTGACTGTAGGAGGTCAATAACTAATTGATCCCAGGTTAGGGGGTGAAAAATGGAATCTTTATTGAACACTCATCTCACAATTTAAGGGTCTTGGGGGCAGGACATGTTAATGAGGAGGATGGATTATGCTAACTAGGGGATTACACAATTTTCTGCTACAGTTACGCAATTGGTTAATATTTCCTGTAACAAGGATTACATGGGGGGAAGAGAACAAAGGTGTTTCTGCATAGAATCATAGAATCATAGAATAGGTTGGGTTGGAAAAGACCTCCAAGATCATCAAGTCCAACCCCTGATCCAACTCCAATTACTATATCATGGCACTAAGGGCCACGTCCAATCTCTTCTTAAAAACCTCCAGGGATGGTGAATCCACCACCTCTCTGGGTAGGCCGTTCCAATGCCTGATAACCCTCTCTGTAAAGAATGGTCTGATATCATCACAAAGTCTTTCTGTATCTTCCTGCAGGAGACAGGCCAATCAACATAGGCCTAAATATCAATAGGTCTTGTGAGGAAGCCTCTGGTCCTCAGGTGATGGGATTTCTTTCAGCCCCTGTTGTCCATAGCCTGCTACATAATCCTTTTCTGCTGATATCTGAGTTTCGGATTGCTACAAATGACGATGGATTTATGCACATGGGGATGTGTCAGAAAATGTTCTGAAACTTGAAGTCTGTCATTCTACCAGTAAGAATGTAAAATGCTATTTCATTTGAAGCAATTCTGTCATAAAAACGGCTGGTGTCATTAATATGCAGTCTTAGACTGTTGACATGCATGCTTCTTAATAGCTTTAACTAGAAATGTCTAAAAAATCAGCTAAATAATTGGGTAACTTCTATATTCATACAGTGAAATAAATCAAGAGAAATAATGAGGACAAACAGGACTCCATCCTTAAAGGTTGGGGGAATAGCTGGCTGATGTACAGCAGTCATCTTGATGATGCTGAGGCACAGGGCTGTGCTACCACATTTCAGCTGATCTTTGGTAACAACCCTTTAGCCTTTTCTAGAAAGAAGAAAAATGTCTTAGCTTCAGTCTCCAATAGTGATATTTGACATCTTGGACAGATGTGCAGTAACACAATAAAATCAGATAACTCAAACTCTCCATCTGTGCTCTCAGCCAGCTGTTCTGCTCCTAATATTGAAACAAATGTGAGATCTCTTTGGGAATCAATTTGTGAACCGTGTTTCATGAAGCCGTGCCTGCATTTGGCCCTGTGTATTAATTTACTGTCTAATTTAGTGAGGCAGAAGTACCTTCTGCTCTTTCTGTTCTTTAGCTGATACATTGTCTTTCAGAAATTGAAACTGAAGCATTTAGCCAGGGACTTCTGATGGCCTGAAGTGTACACAACAACAGTCTGGCTTTGAAGAACAATGGAAACTTTTTAAGCTTAGTTGCATATTTGAACCTTAGTTTTCATGCCAAGAAGGTTAGTTGATGATTTATCACAGAATCAATTTATGTGCACCTATCAGACAATTAAATCAAACAGAACCCTGACAGCCAGTGTGGACTAAGACAAATTATGTCCAACCAATGTGATGATGTCCTTAGTAGGGTAAGTGTACTAGTATAAAGGAAAACTACAGAAAAGCTTATGGTGCTTATCCCAAGAGAGCCTTGTACGTAAACTAGTTAATGTGGTTTGGATTAAATTATTACAAACTGAGTATCTATCTGATTTAAATGTATTTTCAGAAAACAGCAAACATTTAATGTCAAGTAGGGTGAATTTTAAATGAACTTGTGTGAAGATCTTGATTTAAGTGGTGAAGTAGGAAGTACTTGGATGACAAACTGAGGAGGAGTCAAAAGGCTTAGTGGGATAGCTGAAATCAAATCTGGATGACATTCAGTGCAGACAAGCACAAAGTGTTTAGAAAGGAGGAATAGACTGTGTAAATAGGTGGGCAGTGTGCAGGCAGCTATTAGGAGAGAACTTGTAGGTTGTGGTGAATGACAAACAATATGGTAGTGATACTCTTTCTCAAGAGTACCAACAGAAACAAGCTGGGGAAGGAGTTTAGTGTGCTGATTCAGTGTGCTGAATGTCTAACAAGTCAGCATGTTTAAGTAAAACCAGATAAATATGAGTTAAGGCATATGGGGAAAAAAAATAGAACTTTAGAGCTCTGAACTACCAAATTCCATTAAGAGACAAAATCTGTTTTAATAGCTCCCTGAAAACTTTATGTCAGCACTATTTAGCAGCCAAAGGAGAAAAATAGCTTAGGAATTATGATGAATAGTTCAAGAAATGGAAAGGGAAACTTTATGCCATTATTTATAGCTGTTATGACCATATTTTGGGTATTAGCTGTCCTGATTTCTCTTGGTTTCAGAAACCAAGTAGTTGAAAAAGCTGCAGAAAAAGATAGCAAACATGATCAAAAGCATGAAAATCTGAACAAAGACTAGGATTTTCTGCTTAGAAAAGAAGGACAACTGGAAAGTATGAGAAAGATTGTGAAGAATATGGCTGGGCGATGACAATGACGAAGCACTGGTCAGAAGGAGTGGGGAGCAGTTCTGTAACAAACCAAGGGAGTCATCTCTCCATGAAATGTGTAGTTGAGCTGTGGAAATGCTTGTCAAAGGATGTTGTGAATGTTGACAGTTTGCATGGGTCAAAAAAAAAAAATTCCCAAACTAACTCAGGAAGTCTTCAGTCATTAAAAGGTTTATTCAAACTATATGGAATATATATAAATATGTATATATATATAAGTTTATTTGCAATAAAAGGATATCAGTACAAATTATTTGGAAACTACATTGTTCAAAGTTAAATAATCTGACAAATTCTATTTAGTTGCTTTTATTTCTTTACTAAGAAAAAAATATTTTAGAATATTAAATCTTGGTTAATAAACAATAACACACTAGAAATTTAACCTTTCTACTTATAATCCACAGGAAAAAAAAAAAGCAAAACAATAATGCAAGAGGCAGCAATGGAAATAGATCTATTTCCTAGTACACTTGTAGCTAAGTCTCCTAACAGCAACCTCATCAAGTCCAACTCCTGGCCCTGCATGTGTTTGAGGGAGAAGAGGATGAACAAGCTATCACAGTGAGCACTGGGCTAAACTGCTGACTGAGCTTTGCTTACTGTGAGGGGCTATAGGAATGTGAAAGGGAAGGTGAAATATGGGATCAAGGGGCAACACTAAGCATACTGAGTGACAGCAATTATCACTCAATATGAAACTTGCTATCTAAAAGGATAGTGGTTGTGCAAGCCATGTGGATTCTGAATGTGGTCTGGAAAGAATGTGGTTTGGAAAGATTATGTTGAAACAGAAAGCAGTATGAAGAAACAAAATGCATTCTGTTGTTTTGTACATTTGGCAAAACCAGCAGCTTTTTCTACAGCTTTTCTATTTTTGTGAGTGTTACAAACATGCCCACTTAAGTCACATAGCTGGATATTGTTGTATAGTAAAAAATTCCTCCTTTTTGCTTTTACTAACACAGTGCATAAGAAAAATATTTTAAAATTAATTATTGCTAACATATAATTGAAGTAGATGAGTTAATGTCATAAAAAAATTCAGAGCTTCCTGGACTTAGGGTAATTTTAGACAACTAAAATGAGGCCATCTGAATCTCCTAACATACTGTGATAAGTTGACTGTGACTGGATGCCAGGTGCCCACCAAGTGGCTGTACAGTTCTTTTCCTCAGCAGGACAGTGGGAGGAGAAAATAAGATGGAAACCCCTTTAGGTCAAAATGAAAGCAGTAGTAAAGCAAAAGCAAAAGTCATGTGTGGAAGCAAAGGAAAAAATATAATTTATTCTCTACTTCCCATCAGCAGGCAACGTCCAGCCACTTCTTGGAAAGCAGGGCTTCAGTAAGAATAGCGTTTGCTTCCGAAGACAAATATAAATAACAAATACCCCCTTTTCCTCCTCATTAGCTTTTATTGCAGAGCAAATATTATATGGTGTGGAATAACCCTTTGATCAGCTGTCCCATTTGTGTCCCCTTCCAAGATATTGTCCATCCCCAGCCTGCTGATGCAGCGAGGAAATGTAGGAGAGACAGCATTGATGCTCTGTGAACACTGCTCAGCGGTAGCCAAAACATAGTTGTGTTACCAACACCTTTCTAGCTGCCAGTGCAAAGCACAGCACTGAGAGCTGCTATGGGGAAAATGAATTCCATCTCAGCCAGATGCAATACACATGCATCACTGAATTTCACCTCAGTTTTGTCTAAAAAATAACTAATATTTTTTTCCAGCTACTAACATTTGTGTTGGCATACGAGTCATTTAAGGGAGTAGTATAGATGCATTAAGTTACTTTAATGTAGCTGAAATATTTTTTAAAAAATTCCAAGGAAGGTTAATTTATAAATATTTCTACTAACTAAATGAGATCAGAGTGATTCAGAAATTTGCCCAATATCGTACACATTTTAATTTTCAGACTAGACATTTGGCAAAAGCTGATGCAAGCTTTCCAAAACAGGTTGAGCTGAGTAGTAGGTTTGAGTTTGTCCCTTTATTTCCCCTTATGTTTTACAAAAACTTGGATAAGATTTTTTAACATGTTCCAATACTCAGTTTTATAGCTGCAGCTTCCCTCACATGGAAAAGGTCTTTGTATGATATGATCCTAGTTTTGCTTCTCCTTTCTGCTTTTAATAATCCTAGTCTGTTTTATAACTCATCTGGCAAATATCCATCATAATATTGTTCTCAAATTGTGCATTTATAATTTATATTCACTGTTAAGAAGTAAAAATATTAGGAACCTGTCCACTGAGATTCTTAATTGACAAGAGTCTGGATAAATTATAACATGAATGGTTTGTGTAAACATGTAGCACAATTGTGTATTTTCTTTAACGCCTCATTATATTTCAATAAAAGCAAAATCAAATAGCTATAAGAAAAGCCTATTGGATGTCAACTAACAAATATCTTGCAAAAAGTCAATAAGAACCAGGCACAAAAGCAATGAATGTTGGCAAATACATAAGCAGAACTTCATCATTATTACTTTTTTTTATATGATAATGTAAATGTACATTTTAATAGGTTTAAGACTGAGGCAAATCAACAAAAGCCAGGAAATTTAGACACTTACATTGTTGGGTCAAGTTCATGGCTTGATAAGGGTGCATATCACCCATTAAGATTATAGGAGTTGCATACATGCAAAGCAAAATATTGGACAATACATGCATTTGTTTTTCATGTACTCCTTTGAGTTTGCAAGTGGCTAGTTCCAGAGCCATAGGTGCTTGGTGTCTTACATAGAAATATTAAGACAATGTGAAGACTCCTTCAGTTATTTACTTACACTCCTATGCTCTAGAAAAAAGATTAGTTTTGCTTAGATGCCCAGGTATGGAGTTTTCATGTTTCACTAATGGCTACTAAGAACTGGTAGTATTGCTAAATTCTTAGAATCATTGAATCGTAGAATTGGAAAAGACCTCCAAGATCATGAAGTCCAACCTTTGATCCAACATTGCTGTGGTTACTAGGCCATGGCACTAAGTGCTTCTATTTATTCCTATATTTTTGAGGAAAGGTATTGGAGTACCTGTCATGCCATTTCAGTCTCAGTTGCTCATTCTGTCATGGCTTTCTCTGTTCAAACAGAACGATGTAAAGTTCACTCTTTTGGACTTCATGTCTCTTGCAATCTGCTTTATATTGCTTTGACAGTCTGGAGTAGTCCTACGACAGAAATGAATTTTCTTTGCAGCTCCTTACAGCCAAGGTTTTGCTAAGTAGCCTTCCAAAAAATGCCCCAAATTAAAGCAGGTTGTTATTTTCAAGTGGATTTTCAATACTACGCTTTTCAGTTTCTAATTTGTATGATTACTTGTATTTACAATAATTTCTATTTGGGCTGCTCTCTTCTATTGGTAGTTTTTTTTTCTCTCTCTTTCATAGGTAAACTACTACAGTTGGTTTTTCAGTGATATAATAATTTGAAGAAAAAGAGTTCTTTGTGTTTTCCTGGTCCATTATACAACTCAAATTTTATCCAGGATTTAGAACCTCACATAACAAATATAGTCCTCTGTATTGTGGCAACTGCTCACATGCATCTTTCCTTTGCACCTGCTCCAGTGCTGTTGTGATTAAGCCCTATAACAATCCCTAAATAGAATATAGCATGATGATTTAATTATCTCTACAAACTTTTTAATGAAATATTTAGCCATCACTCAGATATATTGTTCTGATACCTGTTAAGAGTGGTTCCTAAAATGTTGCTGTTATTAGAGTGGATCATTAATACATCTTCTTGGGCTGGTAAAGCAATTGTATCTGTATTTTATGTTCATGAGATGTTGCAGAAATAGGTAATTCTGAACTATGCTCAGTCTATTCAAAAGAGTTTAGAAATGTTAAGATTTTCTTAAAGTTTCAGGGTGTACATGAAAGCACTTTATAAAAGGTTGTATTTTCCTGGGGGGGGGGGGGAGAATGTAGACATAAATATCAACCTTATTAAATTTAGGTAACTTTTTGCTACTGATATTGATTGATTGGCCCACTGGCATTATTTGAATATAAGAGCCTGTCTGTGAGCGGAATATACTTGGTTCATAGCTAGCAACCTGGAGCCTTAGTTCACTTTGAAGGCTCCTAGCTATTACAGTTACTCAGATAATAAGCAGTGATAATAACAAATACCGTTGTTGAACTTTGAGATAAGTTATTGTCTGACTGATGAGAAAGTAAATGCATAGGAGTAGATGTGCCTAGTACTGATGACTGCTGAAATGTGTGATACAACAGGTCTCTGAAATAAAACATCTATTGAAGAAATGGTACTTATCAAAGGGAAGTTGATTCTGAACTCCCATAAAGAGCATTTCAAGGTTGTATGGAAATAATATTCAGCTTCACAAAATAGAATTATTAGAAATGGGGATTCTTTACCACAAAATGGCATCTCCCAGAGGAACTATCAAGCACAAGGAAATATCAGAACTGTCAATAAATATGCCATCCTAAGATGACAGCTGTAATGGGACATAGTCTGCTGATTTATCACAGAGATGCTGTCTCAATGAGAAAGAGCAAACTTTAATCTGGCATAGGTGCATCATAAGTCTCTGGTGCTATATTAGTCTCTCCCATGATGCTGTGGCATTTTAGAGCTTGAACAGCCAGACAGTTTGTAGGCCAATTCCCCTTTCTTCCCACACTCTGCAAAGATCCAAAACAAAACAACCCCACATTCCTAATCCTTCATTTGCAAGGCATGACTGAGAACCAGATGTATTGAGAATTTGAAAATGGGTAGTAAACTTGCCAACAAGATTATTTTTTGGAAAATGGGAAAGATAATCCTCCAACCATTGCTTAATGAGTTGAATAACAGAAAAGTGCTTACAGTAAGAAGTAACACTATGTGTTTCATTTTCTGTGTTGCAATATGTAGAATACATATTCTCTAACCCAATGAACACAAAATGAAGAAAAGAATTTAAAAGTATTGGTCAAAAATTAAAAAACCCCACCATTGATATTCACAATTCTAAATTAACTTTTTATACTTTTTGTGTGGTTCTCAAGTTATTTCCTTGTCAAAAAATAATGTGTTTTTAAGATTAGAACCTTGAAGAAGAGGGAGTGAGATAGGAAAAGAAATTAAATTAATATAGCTACAACCCAGTAGTTAATCATGTGGGCTGGGATTCAACTCTCAACCCAGTCATTTAAAAGCCAAGCCAAGCATCTTTGTTAATATCCATCCAAATGTCTACTGAAAAAGAAGGGCACCTCTGAAGTTTTGTTCAAAATTGACCTTTAGGGCAGGTGGAGTGGATCACTTTTCAAGGTCTTTGTTCATTACTAAACACAGACTAGTGAAAATGTTTTGAACTAAACTAACTTAAATAACTGAAAGTAAGCGAAGCAAATTCTGTTCCTGTTGGAACAATAGCTTTTTTCCAATATGAACAAGTAAGGCTATCTAGAACAGTTTCTGGAGTTACCAGAAATAATGTAGGCCACTGGAAGAAAAGTAAAAATTGTTTTTAATAATATGTAAAAGAATATCCCAACATTTCGATTTTATGAAATAGAGGTTTGCTACCTTTCCTCTGTGCATGTGTAGTGCTTGCTACTAAAAGGGTCCATTTTGAGATTGTTGGTGTGAGGGTGTTCCAGCCCCCAAGATCATTTTCTAAAAGAGGAAAGACTGGAGATCCCAGAATTACCATCAAGGTAGAAGTTTCATTTTTAAGAATGAAAAAAAATTAATTATCCAAGGCACAAAATGGCACATCCATAGTAAGAGTTGCTTGTTTAAATGAGCATGTGAAATATGGGTTGCTGCCAATATATGTGTAAGTTTTTGAAGCATTAAAAAGCTTTTTATCTGACTCTACCAGTGCAAAAAAATTTATTCACTACTTGTTTATTAGTGTGATGCTCACTTGCCCTTTTTCATTCCACCTTTTAAATTCAAAAGAGCATAAAATACAGCACTAAATAATTCGTAAGTTTTAAATATTCAGCATTCTAATTCAGATTCAACTTGCTCAATAAATACTTTTTGGGAATTAAAAACTGAGATAAGACTATTCATATTCCAGAAGAAGCATCCAGAAGATTCATCAGGTAAAAGGGAAGTGACTATTGTGACAAACATCAGCAATTCAGGCCAGAGTGACATGAGGATTGGGCTAACCTCATGAACTTCAGTAAGGAGAAATGCACAGTTTTGGGTTAGAATAACCCAGGCAGGGAGTAAATGGCTGAGTAGCAATTCTACTGAAAAGCATCTGGAGATTTTGATGAACATCTGGTTGAATATGTGCTAATAGTGCACTTTCATCATGAGCAAAACAAGCTACATTAGGAGGCCTGTGGCCAGCAGATCAATGGAAGCAGTTATTTCCCTCAGAACTTGTGAGTTACTGAAATACTTTCTGTAGTTCTGGGATTCCAATTAAAGGACGATTTGGAGAAGCCATTCGGGATCCAGTAGGGGAGCTTGCAAGGTGGAGTGAGGAGAGGTTCAAGGAGTTGGGCTGATTTATTCAAGTAGAAAGAGAGGAACAAAGGAAAGATCTAATAGTCTGCAGATAGTAACAGACTAATAAAAACTACTGAAGGATAGTTGCAAATAACGACATATCAAGCTCTTCTTCGTAGTGCACAGTGATCTAAACGGGGCAATGATCACAAATTATGGATTTGGGGCTTTGAGTCTGATTTTGACATACTTTTTTTTTCACTGGAAGGGTAGTACAGTGCTTCAGTGTGTCACCTGGTGATGCTGTCAGGTCTTCAGCCTTGGAGCTTTATCAGACGCAAGTAGACAAAGTCATGGCTTCATTATTCAGTGCTGGTAATAGCCCATTTTCCAGCAGGAGATCAGGAGGTCTGAATTTCAGAAACCCTTCCAATTAATGTGTGATTCTGTGATTCATTGCTACAATACTTGAGTACTGTAAAGCAGAAGCTATTTTTCTTCACAATGAGAACTGATTGATGAGGGACTAATATTGCTTTCTTTTTGTAAATGGGTACTGATTATAGCAAAAGTATGGTCAAAGTTTAGCTCTTAATTTTATGTACATGGTTGGATGCCTGAAAGACCTGTGGTAAACGTCTTCACTTGTTCACAAAAAGCTTCCTTTAACTTCATCTGTATGTATAAACTCAGCACATTAACAAAGCAAGTGCAGACAGCCAGAACATGAGGAAAATATAATTGCTTTATTTTGTTCTGCATTCAATTTCCTTAATAATGTCGTTCTTTCTTTTTCTCTAATTTCCCATCTTATTTACTACATAGCTTTGGGACATATCTCTCTTATTGTCTTATCTGTCCATACTGACTTCCCCTCTGCAGCTCCATCTTTAATGGATGACACAGACTCCAGTGGGTAAAAGGTGAATGATGTCTTTTCCTTAAAGTTTGTAGCACAATGCACATATACAAGAAGGACAAATATAATTTTCATAGTCAACCTTTAGCCTGATTTTTCCTCAAGAATATGTATTTAAAATGGTGGTGATCATGTACCAATTGTATGTATCTGTTCTAATTCTCAGTGTGTTCCTTTAACACACGAAGGGGTACAGTCCTCTTTGCACCTTAGCTGCTTAAAATAAAGTCAGGCGAATATTTTTTTTAACAATTGTAATGTAGCTGAAAATATTTAACAAATGTTAACTGGCACACTAAGTAGAGAAACAGTCAGAACTGGATTATTAAAATGGCTAGTGGAAAGAAAGACTTGTCTGTAGTAACTGATAAGAGGCCTTAAAGGATGAGGAAGAGTTTTGTTTGATCCAGTTCTCTTGCAGATTTTTGAACCCAAGTTTGTTGAGACATTGCCAAGACCTTTGAGTTATTGTGGACATGGAGTAAGGGATTCTCTGTCTCACACAATACATTTTCCAACACAGTCATCAGAACAGTACAGCATTACCACTTGCTTCATTCTGTCACATGATAGGCAGTTTTGCAAAGAATAAAACAGCTATGTAAAACTAAATGGCCAGTGCAATATGTGTGTATTATACTGTTGCTGTTACTAGGTGAAAGGTGGTCTACTACAAAAAAAACTACATAATCCCAAGACACAATGCCAAGAAACAATGCCATGCAAAACATTTTGAATTAAAAGACTAGAAATTAGACTTTAAACATCAAGTGGTTGTAATGTTCTATTCCCCTCGCAGAAGTCAGTTCCTAACATTCCTGAGATATGGTATTGTTATGGTTTACTTTGGTGGAACACCAGGTATCCACTAGGCCTGTGCCCACGTCCCTGTGGAGAAAGGGGGGGAGGGGAAGGAGAGAGGAAAGGGAAAAAAAAAACTATGAGAAACTGAAACTGCCAAGAAAGATTATTTATATTACACAAAGGTAGGCACTATAGGCAGTATGTATGCAACAAAAGCTAAAAAGGAAAATACTTCCCAAACAGCCGACGCTTTCTTCCCCGAAACCGTCTCACTCGGCAACCAGAAAAGAAGAGAGCACTGGCTTCCTTTCCGTTTCTTTTGTATCAGAGTTGACATAACGTGGTGTGGAATATCTTATTGGCAGAATACACATCGGATGATCTAACCTACTTCCGTTTCCTTCTCAAGGAGTTTCACTAACCCATCACAATCTCCACCCCTTATTCCATACCATGTTATGTCACACTCATATCCTATATTGGCCTAAATCCCGCGCTTATATAGGTCTTGTCTTCTACAGTTGTCTCATCGTTGAGCACCAGCATCGGCTTAGTTTGGGTCTTCCTCGTTTGGTAACTTTTCCTGCAACATACAACTCAAAATACAAATTAGTTTTTCCTCAGAGTTAAATCTCCTTGAGGCACACACTGGGCTCCCCCATCTTCTCTCATTATCCACTGAGTATATCTGGATCCTTGAGCAAAGACAATCCCACGAATGGGTTTGCCTTTGCTCAAGGGAGGGTTAACCCAAAGTGTTTTACCTAACGTACCTCTCAAGTGAATTACTGGGACTTTGTCTCCATCCACAGTGTGAAGGGGCTCTGATTGGGCAGGGCCGGCTTGATTGATGTAGCCTCTAGTGTTGACTAGCCAAGCAGCCTTTGCTAAGTGCTGATCCCAATTTTTGAAGGTCCCCCTACCCAGTGCCTTCAGAGTAGTTTTCAACAAACCGTTGCTTCATTCAACTTTTCCAGAGGCTGGTGCATGATATGGGATGTGATATACCCATTCAATGCCATGTTCCTTTGCCCAAGTAGTATCTAAACTGTTTTTGAAATGAGTCCCATTGTCTGACTCAATGCATTCTGGGGTGCTGTGTCGCCACAGTACTTGCTTTTCGAGACCCAGAATGGTATTTTGGGCAGTTGCATGAGGCACTGAATAAGTCTCTAACCGTCCAGTGGTTGCTTCCACCATGGTGAGCACATAGCATTTACCTTGGCGGATCTGTGGCAGTATGATATAGTCAACCTACCAGGCCTCCCCATATCTATACTTATCCCAATGTCCACCATACCATAAGGGCTTCACTCTCTTTGCTAGTTTAATGGCAGCTCATGTCTCACAATCATGGATAACTTGGAAAATAGATTCTGTAGTTAGATCCGCCCCTCAGTCTCATGCTGATCTATAAGTGGCATCTCTACCCTGATGACCTGAAGCATCATGTGCCAATGAGCTAGGAACAACTCTCCCTTGTGCTGCCAATCTAGATCTACCTTAGACACCTTGATTTGTGCAGCTTGGTCTGCTTGTTTATTATTGTCATGTTCCTCATTAGCTTGGTTTTTGGGTACATGAACATCTGCATGGTGGACTCTCACAGTCAACTTCTCAACCTGAGCGGTGATGTCTTGCCATAAATCAGCAGCCCAGATAGATTTTCCTCCACGCTTCCAATTAGTCTTCTTCCACCGATCCAACCAGCCCCACAGAGCATTGGCTATAATCCATGAGTCTGTGTAGAGATAAAGCCTTGGCCATTTCTCTCCTTCAGCAATGTCCAGGGCCAATTGAGCTCTGCAAATTGGCTCGATTCACCTTCTCCTTCTGTAGCTTCTGCCACTTGTCGAGTGAGACTCCAGACAACTGCTTTCCACTTCTGATTCTTCCCTACAATACGACAAGAACCATCAGTGAAGAGGGCATAATGTGTTTCCTCTTCGGGTAACTGATTGTATGGTGGAGCTTCTTCAGCCCGATTCACTTGTTTTTCCTCCTTATCGGCCAGGCTGAAGTTTCCACCTTCAGGCCAATTCGTTATGATCTCTAGGATTCCAGGGTGATTCAAGTTTCTGATTCAGGCATGCTATGTAATCAAAGCAATCCACTTGCTCCATGTAGCATCAGTGGCATGATGGGTAGGGGGCACCTTTCCTTTGAACATCCAGTTCAGCACTAGTAGTCGGGGTGCCAGGAAAAGCTGTGTTTCTGTGCCAATCACCTCTGAGGCTGCTTGTATTCCTTCATAAGCCGCTACGATTTCCTTCTCCAGTGGAGTGTAGTTAGCCTGAGATCCTTTGTAACTTTGGCTCTAGAAACCGAGTGGTCAGCCTCGGGTCTCACTAGGCACCTTTTGCCAGAGGCTCCAGGAGGGACCATTATCCCCAGCTGCAGAATAAAGCACATTTTTCACATTTGGTTCTGTTCTGACTGGTCCAAGGACCACAGCGTGTGCAATCTCCTGTTTAATCTGTTTAAAAGCTTACTGCTGTTCAGGACCCCATTGGAAATCATTCTTCTTACAGATCATTAAGTAAAGAGGGCTCACAATTTGACTGTATTCAGGAATATGCATTCTCCAAACCTATGGCCCCTAGGAAAGCTTGTGTTTCTTTCTTGTTTGTTGGTGGAGCCATCACTATGGTCTTGTTGATGGCTTCTCTTGGAATCTGATGACGTCCATCTTGCCATTTCACTCCTAGGAATTTAATCTCTTTAGCAGGTCCTTTAACCTTACTCTTTTTGATGGCAAACGCGGCTTTGAGGAGAATCTGGATAATTTCCTTTCCTTTTTCAAAAACTTCCTCTGCTGTGTCCCCCCATGTCATCAATGTATTGTATGTGTTCTGGAGCCTTACCCTCTTCTAGCCTGGATAGTCCATGGCAGATGGTGGGACTGTGTTTCCACCCTGGGGCAGTCAGTTCCAGTTGTACTGCACGCCCCTCCACGTGAAAGCAAACTGCGACCAGCACTCTGCTGCTAAGGGGATGGAGAAGAATGCATTTGCGTACCACTTTGCTGCCTCGGATTCCAGTTTCTACTGGAGCTCCAACATGTCTGGCACAGCAGCACTCAAGGGTGGGGTGACTTCATTTAAGCCACAATAATCTACAGTCAGTCTCCATCCTCTGTCAGATTTACGTACAGGCCAAATGGGGCTATTGAAGGGTGAGTGAGTTTTACTGACCACCCGTTGGCTCTCCAGCTCTTGGATCATTTTATGGGTAGGGATCAGAGCATCTTGGTTTGTTCAGTATTGTCATCTGTGCACTATTTTAGTGGCCGTTGGCACTTGTTGATCTTTGACTTTTAACGATCCCTCAATGGAAGGATCTTCTGATAAGGCAGGCAGGGTAGATAATTGTTTAAATTTCTCTGTAGCTACTGTGGCTACACCAAAAGCCCATCGATACCCCTTTTAGTCTTTGAAATATCCTCTCCTGAGGTAATCAATGCCGAGGATGCAAGGGGCCTCTGGACCAGTCACAATGGGGTGCTTTTCCCATTTGTCCCCCGTTAGACTTACTTCAACCTCTAGCACTGATAATTCTTGATGTCCTCCTGTCAATCCAGAAATCCAGATGGGCTCTGTGCTTTTATGCTCTGATGGCATCAAAGTGCACTGTGCACAAGAGTCTACTAAAGCCTTTTATCTCTGTGGATCCGAAGTGCCAGGCCATCGAATCCACACAGTCCAGTAAACCCTATCATCTCTTTCCTTCTCCTGGCCGAAGGCAAGGCCTCTCTATTGTTCTTGGTCAGAGTATTCACTATCCTTGCATTGCCCAGCCGGAGGTCCCTTCATCAGGATCACAGGAATTGATTTCGGTCTTTCTGCGTCTCCAGGGTCACTGATCTCTTTCCAGGGCCTCTGTATCAGCTACGTGGATGGCCTTCTTACTAGCTTTCTTCACTCTTAATTCTTGTTCCCGGGCTTCAAGTTTACAGGTAGATTCACCATCCCACTTCTTCATGTCTTCCCCTTGGTCACGCAGGAAAAGCCATACTTCACCACGTGGCCTGCTCTTGGGGATTCCTTTCCTTCTGAGTGGAACCGGAGGAGACTGAACCTGGTTCCTTAGGCTGTTTCTGCGGTGCTTCTCACATTTGGGGCACTCATAAGGCCTCTCCGTCCTTTCCTCAGTGTGGGCACACCGGTGGCAAAGATCAGAGCTATCCCTGAAATCTAAATTGCTGGCCCATGGGAGCAAGGAGGCTTTTAAAGCTTCTTCTATACTCTGTATCCGGACAGACATTGTCTCCACAGTTAGTTTATCCATTCTTGGAGGATATATTGTTACCAGACAGTTAACATATGGTGCAGGGGCACCTTGAATTGTCTTTCTCCACATGGGCTGCATGCAAAAGACCTCCTCTGGGCTGCAGAAGATGTCCTCAAATGAGGGACCATAAATAATTTCCAATATTGCCAATTCCCACTGGATGCCTCCTTCTGCAGTAGTCCACTTTCTTGGGGGGCTCATTAGATCTTCCTTGAAAGAGTGCCTTTCTTTCACAGTTGTGTGAAAGCCGATTCCAAAGACTGCAAACGCTTTTCTCCTTTCCAATTTCTCTTTCAATTTCACAGTCTCTGGCAATAGATCCTAGTTGCTGTGCTTCACAACCATCTAACAGTTGACTATCAGCTCCATTGTCCCAGCATTGGAGCAGCCAGGTAAGAATTCATTCACCAGGCTGGCGGCTGTAATCTCTTCTCAATTCCTGAAGTTCTGATGGGCTCAGGGACTGAGTAACTTCACTTTCCTGTCTGATTTCCTCTCCGTCTGATCACCCTTCCCTTAGTGACTCTCTGGCTCTTTGTCTTGACTCCTCTCCGTCTTCTGTTATTTCTTCCATTACTCCTCCTCCTTCTCTTACTTGTCGCCAGGGTAGGCCTGTAGGTCCTGTAGATTTCCTTATACGTCTTCTTTTTCACTACAGGGGCAATAGTGATTTCAGAGTTTATAGTTAGGGTCCCTGTCTCAGTCATAGTCTTTTTAGAGTATTGAACAGCAGCTCGATAAGCACAGGCCCAGTGCAGGGCAAGAAGTTGCTGGTTTTGATTGGGGTAGGCAAGACACCCTTCCATTAAGCAACATATCAGTTTGTTAAGGTTGAATACATGTTCTGTTGTGAAGTCCCAGGCAACAGGGGGTGTTAGACGCACTAAGAACCTGCCCAAATTCATCTGCATCCCTTTCCACCCAGGAACTGGCCCCTTTAGAGAACATCCCAGTAAATTCTCTCTTGAAGTTGGTTTTGTTCTAACACAAGGAAACAAAAACAACACTATGTTCCCCACTCCCCATAGTGTTTTAAGAGAAATGGTTATAAGCAGAAATAAAGCCAGACAACTCAGGTACAGATTAGTAAGAATTGCAGGTGCTTTCATTACCAGGCCTTCTATGTCAAAATTAAGAAGGGGGAAAAAAAAGTATCCGTCCCTCTGGTGGTCTTTCAGAGGACAGGTCCCACAGTCCACAAAGACTGTTAGTAAAAGTAAAGGTATGAATACAAAAACCGGGCATAGAGCCATGTTTTTTTATATGTTCCTGGGTTAGCAAAACAGATAGATAAGTGAGGCAGTTGTTTATATAAACAATTTTTCTTGGCAATTTTCATGGCCAACGCACCAAGTTTGTTATGGTTTACTTTGGCTGAATACCAGGTATCCACTAGGCCTGTGCCCACTTCCCTGCGGAGAAAGGGGGGAGGGAGAAGGAGAGGGGAAAGGGAAAAAAAAACCTATGAGAAACTGAAACTGCCAAGAAAGATTATTTATATTACACTTTCTTCCCCAAAACTGTCTCGCTCGGCAACCAGAAAAGAAGAGAGCACTGGCTTCCTTTCCGTTTCTTTTATATCAGAGTTGACATAGTTCCACTAATCCATCACAGATATGAAACTTAACTCTTAAGTATTTATTAGGGTGTAATCCTGGAAAACAAAGTAATTTTTGTCTTGTCCTGGTTTTATGATTTTTTAATTAAATGTTTTACGTGAAATGAACGTGTAATTAAATTGTTAAATGTAAATTATTCATCAGTGGAGACAATTATGTTAAAAAGTAATGTGTATTATTGGATCCTTGAAGCTTTTGCTGACAGGGACTGTAATATTTTTGTTAAAATAGAAGGCTTGATATCAGTCATAGCTACCAGACTATAGCAGATAAACCACAGGTAAGCTTTGAATTTGAAATTCCAGGGTACTCTTATTACTCTCCAAAGAGCTCTTGAAAACAGTTTCACTAATTTATAAATTTTAAATTAGGTGATCTACTTCTGATTACAGTATTAGAAACATTATCTACTTCAAAAATCATTGTAGCCCTCAAATCAAGATGAACCTTTTGCAGCATGCTGTAAGAGAAACTAGTAAGATTTTGCAGCATTACTACTTAATTAGCAGTGTTTAATCTTCTCTTTAACTTTGAAGTCGGTTGAAAAGCATTATTCTTGTTAAACAATGGCTATACCAACCTTGCTGTGCAATAATTTTGGAACCAGCCAGAACTTCAGCTCGTAAAACTAGGGAGGAAAACTCAGCAGTTTATGGGATTAATTTCAACCAATGGTGTCTTTAGTTGCCAAGTGACTAGGTCATGATAAACTGCAGTGAGCCAGCCAGCCTTCAGTTCGTCTTGTGGTGACATTGTCTGTCTGATATCAGATGGTCAGGATACTCCATGACACCTCCAAAATACAAACAGTACAGGAAATTTATTAGGTTTGAGATTTTTACCAGAGTAATGCACCCTATAGGCAGACCTAGCAAATTCAGTTTTGGAAAGGCAGCTCTACAGACAGCAAAAGACTGTTGTTTTATAAAAATCACGTCATTCACTTGTGTCCAATATAACAGATACAATTCAACTGATTCATAAATCAAATCCATCAGAATAATCTATGGTGAAAAATACTTAAATAGCTGGGCTTCTAATGAAAAATATTAACAAAATAACAAAATAAGAAGAAACATTAACAAATACCAAAGCCTTTTGTTACAAAGTAGATAAAATTATTAAATTATACTAAATGACCTGTATTGAGTTAAAATCTGATCAGAAAGGGTAAAATGTCTTGAAGCATTCTTACCAACATAATAGACATGAAATCAATGCACTCTACAGCTGCACTTCATTGTTTCAACCATGACTAACTGATGACTCAGCTTCATCTGTTACAGTCAACTGTCAATTTACAGAAATATCATTGCACTAATTTCCAAAATGTCTTTATTCATTCAAGTAAATATTGTCTGTTCTTCAGAATTGTGAAGCTGATAAAAATGTTTTAGTGTACTGGCAACTAATTTTACAAATCAACATAGTACTCAACATTTTATTCAAATGTAACCTTGCAATACAATATATAATCACAACTTCTCCATAATGTTAGAATATTGAACAACAAAAGTACTGACTTACACCTTGCAAATAGGGAAAAAAAAAAATTCCTGTTATGAAACCAAGTTGAAAATTGCTGCTGGGAAACTTTAAGATCTCTGTTTTCCTTTTACTCGTGTTCTTAAAAGTACTAGTAATTTTGTTCCAAATTTTATTTCTGGTATGAATATTTTTTCTGTACTAGTTAATGCTATAAAAGCCTAGCATGAATTCTCAAGGTATATAGCCAAAGTCATATAAAATATTCCAGGTGAATCTTGGGGAGAAGCTTGGATTTTTGTATGGGCTTTCACCAAGACTGTCTTTCTTATGAGGGAAAAATAATTTTTAGATGAAAATATTGGAAATACAGAACACACCATTTCTCTCTCAGGAAAATATGTGCATGGTAATGAAGCAGTTTCTTCCATTAATGAGAAAGGAAAAGAAAAAAAATACTTTAGACAAAAAAATCACTCCCTCCTCCAGAAAATTATTTGTGTATTAAAAGTAGAGGTCTCTTTAGTCATGTTTCCTCTTTCATCTCTATGCTTCTTATAACATCTCTTGTTCCGTCTTTGTCCAGTAGCTCCCATCTGTTTTTACAGTTCTGGAAGATTTCCAGCTTTCCTCGTTTTCTCAGAGTTTTACAATATTCTGTGTGAAGCCCTTTTCTTCTCCTTTCCTATGGCTTCAATTAAATCTTCTGCATACTCAAAAGTTCAGCTAAATGCACCTGACTCCAGGACCAATACTATTCTCTTGGGCCTTGACTTCTCATGAAACAGCATTGCTATACCACTTCTGAACAAAGGGCTTTATTTATCTGCTTCAACACACACACTATAGTCTCTATAATTTCATGTGTGAAACTAAGGAACAAATATATTTACTAAAGCATCAAATTTTGCTGTACCAATAAGTAAAAGATAGCATAAGAAAATATGATCTGTCTTTGTAACCAGAAATATAATATGAAAAAAGCACTAGATTAATACATCCACTGCATCTGTCTGTTCAGGGAATGTGTGCTGCTTATCCCTTTTCCCATGTGTTCTCATTTATGCTTTTTCATAGTTCCTTTCTGAAATGAATTTAAAAAGTTCTGTTTGGATCCTTGTACTGCAGCTGTTCCGACTCTAACTCTTTGAGGTAGAAAGCTTTATACAAATCTGTTATTCAGACATTTATATGAAAGCAAATCATCAGGGATGAAAAGCAGTATCTGACTTCTCTACAGGCAGTCTCTGTCTTGCAACCTCATGACATAGTGAATGGTGATAGGTCTTGTTCTTATTTTCATTATCGAAAGGACTATTCTGAAATTTTTTGCATGTAAGGTAACTGACATTTTCCTTCAGTTCTGTGAGGGCATGAGAGGAAAAGAAGTTTTCACTGTCTCCATTTCAGAATCTTTTTCTAAGAATGATTTTTTGTTTAAAATTAATCTTTCATTTGTGTTCATTTTTTAGTAACAGACAGGTGAAAGAGTAGTAGTAGTAGTGAACAGGTTTGGGGTTTAGATTTTTTTTTTTCATGGTAAGTCAAATTTTTTTTTGAAGTATGTATGAAGACTTAGCTCTAGTTCATGGAATAACAGGCTGTCTTGATGGAGCTGGGAGGTGTCAGTGTGCCCCTTCCCACTGGGACAGGGATGCTGTGTATAGGAGACATCAAGAGGCTAGTGACAAAGAGCCACTCTTGTGCAAGACATCAGAAAACTCTTGCCATATTGTGACTTGAAAATGTACATTTTTTGCTTTTCATGAACCCAGGATTTGATCCTTTCTTAATGGGCACAAACTGTTAGTGGTGGACTGATTCTCAAGCCGCTGAATTAATTTATGATTCATGCTGAGGTTGTATGTCAGTGATTGGTATGGGGACTGTGTCTTGGAGATGGTACCAATATTCTTCTTCACAATTTGAAATATTGAAGAGGTAGATGTAAGTAAAGTTTAGATGGTTTTTTATTTTTTAAAAAAAATTGAGTTTCAGCCACAGCTCTAAGAAAACAAGCCTAAGTCAGCTTTGCTGCTGTAATTACCTTTACTTTGAATTGATATATTTGTTACTGCCCCTACCTTACAGTCACATATTTTTGAGATTGAATAATATTATATTAAGCACTTCGAGTTCTACACAGATCACATTTTTAAATGCAAGGCGTTATGCTCCCTTTAAAAATGTTATCTAAGCCCCATTTTCTGAGGGTTTTAAGCCCTTAAGAATCTAGGGAAGTGACTTGCTCCATGTTAGGACAACACTCTATATGAAGAGGTGCATGTATGAGAGGTATCAGAGCAACTGCAGCCAACAGTCAGTACTGTCAGTGTAGCTTAAAGGTCAGCTGAGCTCACCATACAAACACAGCTAGTGATGGCTAGCTGAACAAACTGTTCCAAAGGAAGAAAATGACCTGGTTGTGGATGTGTTATTAGTTTAGATGTGATTGGTCTGAGAGTAACGTTTTCTACTGAACACCAGAGGGCATAATAGCGTGTTTTTCACAGATGGAGAAATGCTTTGCAAGCAAGTTAAAGCACTTCAGAAATCCCACCGATTTCATGATCTCAAAACCATCAAAAAAGGGATTGCTTTACAGCATTATACAATCACTCAGGCTAGAAGGCACCTCTGAAAATGCTTTAGTAGTATTTTCAATTATTAGAACATGAATTTCCTGTAATTGACAGCCTGTCAATTACAGGAAATTCATGTTCTAATAATTTGCTCAAGCAGAGTCACCTGGAGTAGGTGGTCCAAGATCATGTTGCTGGTTAACTTTATGGCTTTACGTGCAGTTTTGATGTGCTCTCAACATGAAGTGACCAAAACTATTACACTATAGTTTTGGATCATTTTTTTCTTTCTATGAAGAATTTTTCAGTAAATTCATACGAGTGAATTCTCTTCAGTCACCTGCAACAACAGTTGGTCTAGTACTACTTTTGGATCTGTTCAGTTTTCAGGGAAACTTGCAATGCTAAATATGACCTGTTTATTTCATTCTCTTCCTAAGTTAATTCTCCTTATTTATGTTGGGAAATTTATAATAGTACTTTCAATATAAAATCTAAATAAAACTGTTCTCTTCATCTTATATTGTAGTTCTTGTGTTAGGATTGTGCAGTTAGTAAGTCACTAGAGATAAAAGAATGAATTACAAATATAATTAGTTTAATTTTCATACGCTTAAGCAGAAAATGGGGATACAAATTATTAAAAATACAGTATAATACTTTTCCCTACCTGCAGTAGAATTTGTTTTTTAAAGATGCAGTTTATGTTATTACATTATATTATTATTTTGATTACATTAGAATAATGTATTAAACAAGATTCCAGTCCTAGTTCAAGTACTGTTGTCCTTTTAGGTTTAGGTTAAATCAACTAAGTTCCCTACTTCCTCTGCCATTTTCATTACATGAAAAATACGTATTTACAGATGGATGGTTTGCATTTTTATAAACTGTTGAAACACACAAAACAAAATAGATACCTAAAGCATTCTTTTGAACACTTTATTTAAAGGTTCTGTTTAAATACAAAATGTATAATATGTTGGTTCATTCAATTTATTAATGAAAAACCTTAGCACTTCCTAGGAATTTTGCATTTTAAATCAATATTTATGTATTTAGACGAGAGAGAGTTATCACCACTCTTCTCTTGCAGGCACCTTTCCTGGGATTTTCCAGTATTTTTGTCTGCGATATTGACTACCAATTCACTCATCTTAATGGAGTATATTTCCCATGGAGGCTAAAAGAAAACCACAGTTTGCTAATTCTCTAGGAAATGAGCCCTAGGCAGCCTTAATGCCTTTCCATTTAATTGTTCCTTTCTTTTAATAAGACCTTGATGCATTACACATATGTCCCCATTTAAGAACTTATCTACAAATGTTCATCATCATTGAAAGATGGATAAATTTACCTATCTGAGAAGCAGGGTAATTAATCCGTGCTTTTTAACTGTCGCACAGACAAGCAGGGCTGAGTTGCAAAGACTTTTAAGACTCCGATTTCCCAAGTCTTGCTGGCAGTTAATTCTGTCTTGTGCTCAGGCATCTTTATTTCCATCTTTACAAAAGATTGCTTAATACTATATATGATGCAAACAGAATTTCTTATATGTGTTATTATACTGTAAACTAAAATTGTTTCTTTTGCTTTTCAGTACTGTCCAAAGCTGTCCCATTTTTTTACCCTTGTCCCAAGGCACTTCTCAAATTAGCTCTGATCTAAGTGGCTCTAATGCCACTTCTGTTGCAGTCACCTAAAAGCAGAATGTGTTCCTGCCAAATAGTTCTTGAAATCCCCCTAAAAATATAGGATTGGAAGTGTTTAGGGCAAGGAATGAGACTCTAATTCTCTGTCGAGTCTTTGAGGAATCAGTGAAACAACTCAAAGCCTTCCTAGGTAATTTGCTGAATGTACATTTTGCTTATCTGTGAAATCCCCTTTCAGTGAACCAGCTCCAAACATGAGTCAAAGGTGCCTGGTAATCGTTTGTACAAGCTCTTTGATTTCATTTGCACTAAAATTAGGTTCCTCAGTACTTCTAGAGATGCCATTTGTCCTTGAAGTTGATCAGCATCCTTTGAGAGAACAGATAAATAGAAGAGCTTTGATTTCAGCAGTGATTTAAAAAAAAATGACTACAACATAACTTCTTATGTAGAATTATTTTTTTGATAAATATAGGTCATACAATTTATTGGAAAAGTATGAGGAATAACAGCATTTTTATACCACATGGTATTTAATCTGACTACCTTTTTTAAAACATTCCTTTCAATTTTGTTTTTTACAGAATTCTGTAGTTTATAACTCTGTAAGCTCCGTTTCAGTGTACAGTGCTTGTGTAATGGCCATAGATGAGCATAATATTCTGTTCCAGGATCTGTCTGCACAGGCTGCAGGAGTTGTCAATTGATGCAGAGAAAAACCTTGCTCAGAAAAAGCTGTTTATGCAAACTTCGTAAAAACTTTATTAGACATATTTCAAGGATCTTAACATTCCTGCATGGTTTAGCACCTTCATTATTAAAATAATTTATTTCTGACCCAGGTCTCTCCTACTTTGGTTCTGATACTCCCTTCTTGATGCTATCTGTCACTTGTAGTAGGTAGTGTCTGTATGCATGTCTAATGGGTATATGTTTAGACTGTCACATTTTTGACATCTCCCTTCTTGCTCTCCAGTACTGGTGCTTTAATCTGTAGGAAAGAATTTCACACTGTTTTTATCTCTCATACACTTAATCTATTCATGTGATTTGCTTCCAGCACAGACACAGTCATTTTACTTTCTGAGCAAGCACTGCTGCTTCATTGAATGACTCTAGTGGCAATGACAAAAGCACCAGACTTTCTCTCACTTTAAATTACTCACCACTGTTTAACAGGAATTTCCACATAACTGATATATGAGAGGCCACAAATAGTTCATGACTGATGACACAAAACCCTTTATACATGCCTTTCTGATCCCATCCCTACACAACTGAACTTCATCTCTATGCTCTTCCTGGGTCACCTGTTCTCCTTCAGCTATCTATGAATTTGCTTCTTTCTCTTTAGTTTGACCAGTAGATCCCGACTCAGCCATGCCACAATAGTAACTCTAACATCCTTTTTCTCAAAGTAAAACACTGCATACAATAGAACAACACAGAGGATAGAGGCTTTGGGAAGACTGCCCAGAGAAAGAGCATGACTGTGAAGACCCAGAATAGGAGCATGCAGGAAAGCCCCATTGCTTTCCACAACTTAAAAATAACCTCAGTATCTTTTTCTGTTTCCTACATCTACTGCTACTTCACCTATCAAAACAGGAAGGTAAAACAAGTCTGTAAAGTTACTAGTTACTTGCAAGAGGTTTTACACTTACCTGAATTCAACTGACCTAAAAAATTCTTTAATTTCATGTGGGTTTGTTTGTTCATTATTAATTTAAATTTCATGTTTTTAATTATGCGAAATATTATTTTGCTATTTATTTATATGAACCTTTTCTAAAAAAAGTAGCAACAGTTTACATATCTGGAAGAATATTAAAAGTGTTTATAATAATTCACTTTTTGTAGATCCTGAAGCTGTCAATAATGACAACTAAAGTGGTGCCACTGACCAGCTAAGAGTGTGGGGCTGATGTCCTAGTATTGGTCAAAAAGATAAAGCAAAAGTTGCAATCACAGAACTGCATAGAATGTCAAAGATATTGTGCCATAATTGTTTATTATAATATTCATTTCTATAAAAGATCTGGATTATCACTGAGTGCAATGATTGATTTTACCTCTTCTATATAAAATTATATATTTGTTTACTCACAGTATTGAGCTATTTTTACCACAAAACACTGCCAACAAATAACAATTTCACGTCAAATCATTTTATGTTCTTTGAGTGATTCTAGGAATGGGTTCGTTTTTTTTTTTTTCTGGAAGAAAAAAAAATGGCATGAAGAGTCTAGCAACTCCTCTGTAAAATTCAAGGTGTATTACAGAATTATTTGCTCCGTCTATAAACACTGAGATATGTTTTAGTACAGTGATCTACTGCATGTCACTACACAGTGACAATAAGTGGTTTTGATATCAAGGTATAAATTTAGTCTTTAGTAATCTTGTAAGAAGCTTATTTCTATGACCTTATTGTGGTTGGCTTCATTTGCAAGTTTAGAGCCACAGTGAAGGAAGGGCGCCAAGGAGAAAAGAGAGCTCAAAATAAACATATTCAGTTCATTTCGTTCGGTTTTCTTTATTAAAAAAAGAAAAAAGGAAACTGCTACTGCATTAATGTGTTGTACAAAATCCTTTTTAGAAACAGAATGTGAAAAGAAAACATACATGGCAATATGAAAATGCATCCTATCCTAGTTTTTTTTGCCAGAAGAGAAATATTGATCTTGCTAATGCTCACGTTTAATATTATCACTCAGGTATGTTTAAAGTGATCAATTAATCACTTGGATTCTAACGGTATTAAGATTTTGAAGAAGGCTATAGCATGTGATACTCAGAAAGCACCACCAACTACTGTTGGAATGATCAAAATCCCATTTCTTTGACAATTAGTTGCTGTATTAATTTAATTAAATAGCCTATACTTTTATCTGCACCAAAAAAAAATAAAACAGAAAACCAAACCAAACCAAACCAATCAACCAACCAACCAAAAACAAAACAAGAAACCCACAAAAAACAACCTAACAAACCCCTCACTTTTTACCTTATCCAGGCTTTCACTTTTGAATTCCATATATTGAAAACTTATTTCATGGTGTCAAAACATTTGTTGTCAGTTGATTCTCTAGTGCATTTGTTAGTGTAACAGGAGAAAAATGGTTCTCCAAACAACAAAATATAAGCAGTTGCAGCATATTTATTATTTTTCTGAAGAGTGTACTTTCTCATAATACCCTTTAGCATGAAAATAGCACATTTCATCAGATAATTGATTGATAGTCATAATGTATTCCTAGAAATTTATTTCTGTAAGCCTCTTAACTTTTCTGGTACTGCCCTGAGAAATTCTAAATTTTCAGCTTTAACTTTACTCTGGGTAAATACTCAATTTCTTCTTCATCATGTTTCTTATGAATAAAAATAGTTGGATTTACCTTGTCTCAAAGACCACCGAAAGCAGAGAATACTCTGCCCATCTGTGTTGAAAGATCATAGCCACATTCAGAGTTGTTTGCCTTTAGCTCTACTAAGGGTAGGCTGAAACAATTACATGCAAGAGTTGAGGCTTGAATAAAAAATACAATATAAAACAAAAAGAAGCAAAACCCGGACAGGTAAAAAAACAACAAAAAGACACTCAACTAGAATGAATCCAGGTAGGAAGGAATTGAGTTCAATTCTCAACGTCACTGGTGGTAATTGAGTACAAGAGTGATGTCACTGAGAAAATCTGCAAAGACGCCTGAAAATTATCTGTCAGACTGAGATGTACTTTCTTAGAGTGGCTGATCTCTTGTAGATCATTAAGCCCTCTCAGAAAAGCTGCTTAATGTTATAAATTGATTCTCTTAAGAAACTGTGAAGGTGGAAGACATACTTGAAGAGAGTTAAGAATTAAACAAAGAGGCTATTGTGAGATTTGTGATCATGTTTCTAGTAGCAGTTTTACTCCCTGTTTGCTAGCTCCTTGCTGTGCTGGGTACACAAGCAGATTTTGGTTTGGGGTTTCTTTAGTTTGTTTGCCTTTTTTTTCTCTCCATGCTCTGTAGCTATCTGATACCAGTCAGAACAGGTTGTTCAATTATAATCCATATTAAAAATACTTTCAAGAGACTGTTAAGAATTTGAAGGGTTTTGTCTGGGTAGCAGTGAATAATCAGAGTATTGGCTATTTCTGGTCTACATTAGCTCCATGGTTCTGTGCTCTTTAGTGGCTGCTATAACTATCTAAGGATTTACCATAAGAGTTCTCACTTGAATAATGCGATAAGAGCCCTGAATATAGGAGATGTTTATGCAAAGGACAAGCTTCATGCAGCAGGAAATCCCAGTTATCCCTTTAGCCTGTGCTCTCAGCCGGCAACATTTCTGCCAAAGCATACCGTAGGAAAAGGACATTCCCTTACACAGTTACAAGTGCTTCATGATTATTGCAGGGCACGTCCAGCTCAACTGTCCTGTGTCCCCTCAGGGATCTAATTATCAGACAATTTTAGAATTAGCTTTGCCAATGGCCTTTCTGTGGGATCCTTTCAAAGCCTATGTGCCCTATCCATCTCCAGGAAATAAGATGAGATTTCGCTTTCTGAAGTCCTACAGGTATCTCTTCTAGTGGCTTATGGTGTAATTGATGGTGATAATAGTTGCAGCTGTGGCTCTTTTTATTCTTCTGTAGTATTGCATTATATAAAAATTTGGAAATGGCTTGTATTAATTGTGACTCTCTTGAGCTTGTAAAGGCATTGCTGAACATGGTATATCAGGAAAATAGTTATTGTGTCTGTGTTAATGGAAAATATTATGAACAAATGACCATGTAAGTGTATGAAACTGCACTTTTCAAGTAAATAATAACTTTGAGTGCTTTTTGCACTCCAACTTGGGGGAAAAAGTAGATTACCATTTATGTCAGTGTTCTTATGAAAATATTAATTCTAAGTATTCTCAGTACTTATTGTAATTAGGAGTATTTAAAAATATGACACACTGATACAGTATAACAAACCTGAATGAATATCAATGGTTGAGAGGCTTTTGCCAGAAAATCATATTTGTTAGTTATTTTTGTGTTAAACATTTTTGAAACTAAGTATAGACAATAAGAAAAACACACAGATTCTATTTTTCCTTAACTATTATTTAAAAATAGCAGTAGCAAAATATGCTTTCCATTATTTGTTGCATTACTTTTGGCAATTGAACCAATATTTTTTTCCAACTTCCTTGCATTTATTTATAATAGATGTGTATACATTTTCAAATATAAAATTCTTAAGATCCTCCCATTTGTATATAATTCTTTGGAAAATTCATGGCATATCATCTTAATGATAACTTTTTAATTTTAATTGATGCAATGTTCACATTGATTTGCACACATGTACAATACCAAATGCCTAATAAGCATTATTGATAGCAAACACGATATAGGTGAGTAGTGTTAAAAAAACTGATTAGGTACAGTCCAACTTCTCTCAGTGTTTTCTTTTGGAAAAGCTAGGCTGTTCATACAGAAGGAGCTAGGTTTATAACAAAAATAATAATAACAGTTAAAGGTAATTGAATAGAGAATAAAACTCTGGCATCCATTCAAAGCTAGATCATATAGTTGAGATTTTCTCAAGACAATCTTCTTATCAGGGACTTTTTGTTTAAAGAAAGCTGCTTATGTTTCTTTTACAAATTTATATCAATTGTTATATATATCAATGCTTTAAAAGCAAAAAGAAAAATTTGTCATTTAGCATGTTAATATAGGATCTGATTATTTTGATTATTAATTTATGTAGCTTAGCATATTGTCTAATTTTTCAGTCCAACAAGGTGAAAATATTCCTAAAAGTTGCTAATAAAAATAAAAAGAAAGGAACCCTTATCTAAAGTCCATGAATTTTGTCTTATCATAGAGGAAGTGTTACATGTTTGTTTTTCAGGAGCTTTAAAGAATTAGGATGAGGTTGAAGATAGCTTTATAGAAAATAGGTCATAGTTGTATTATTAAATGTGAGCCATATTTGTTGCTACTATTTAATTTAAATGTAAGTTCTTACTAGAAGGAGAAATAAAAATCCTTGATATATATTGCCATGTCACTGCCATGGCTCCATTCACACCGCAGGTTATATTGAGAAATCTACTACAAAATTTTACAGTACTCAGTGCCTCTGTAATTTAATAACCTTGTTTATGTCAACTGACAGTTCTGCTTACATTACTCAACCATCTGATGTCAAGGGGCTTTGGTTTCTAAAATTGAGTATGCCCACCCTGCTCTCTGGAAGATGGATGTTCTGCTCCAATACAAACAAAATATGTGTACATCTTCATTGTGTTTCCAGAAATCACAGATAAGCTCATGTCTTTTTCTTTTTCTTTCTCCCACCCCCATCTTTTTTTTTCCTTTCTTTTTAGAGCCTTGAGTCTCTCTAAACTAAAGCACACCTCCTTTCCTGAAATGCAGATAGGAATCCTGTTTCCTGCTGCATTTAGTGTTGCTCAGGAAAATAGCACTAGATGTAACTGTAAAAATGAAATCCTAAGAGTAGCACAGTTATACTTTAGAGCCTCCTGGGACCTCTGAAGAACAAATGGAGATAGAAGCCTTCTTCATGACCTCTGCATCCTATCATGCACGGATGAAGAAGAACTAAAGCACCTATAAAAATTTCTTGCACATAACTGAGATGTATGAATAAGAATGTGTTATATGACACTCAATCCTTCCAGATACTAAACACTCACACCTCCCACCGAACTAAATGTCAGGTCCTCAGGACCACTTAGAAGATTCTCTAGAGGGAGCAGGATCTGCTCTGATTGTCTGTGTGGTCTTTAATGTCTTTTTCCACAATGAAAGATTTGTAAATAACTCACAGTGAGTATCTGCTGAGTAAAACTTCTTTGTGGAGAGAATTTTGTAGAGAAAGTAAGCTCCAAAGTAAAATGGGTGTTATAAGAAATGACACTGGCAATAACATGCATTAAATTGAAGAATCAAATAATTAATGTTTGCCAGATTATTGCAGTATCAGAACTACATCTTCATTTGCTTAGCTACGAAGATACACTTCCTGAGACAGTGATCATGACACTTATACCTTCATGGGGAAAAGAAAGAAAGGTTCTTTGTTGGGTTATGTGAGTTTCTTTTGTTCCTTCCTCTGCTTTCTTTCTGTTTCTCTTCTTTGGCTGCCATCTGGCACATTTCCCTGGACTAGAGGAACAGTCATGTGGCTGAAGCTACTGCCAGTACCACTTCTGCAGCCAGCTGCTCACAGCATTTGTACATAAGAAGGCAGATTCTCTCCTGCCAGATAATTGTACTCCAAGCAATTATCTTGGGAGTTGGGCTGTAAAGTGGAATATCTCTCTTAAACAGCAGTTTTCAGGAATCCCTTCTCTAAAGGAATTTCTTAATTATGTCAAAGGTCTTCTAATGAGCAAAGTATAATATTCTAACTTTTTTGTTATTACAAGACTAGTAATGAAATGGAAATAGAAACCAGATTAAAGTTTATTATTTTATTTATTAGGGATTACAGTCCCAGCTCACTGGAACTGTCTTGCTTCTCTTTGACCAGTCATTCAAAATTTTCTGGGAAATGAAATATTTGAATGTATAAGTGTGACTTTTCTAGTGAATGCAATGATTTCGTATTCAGCTAAGAAATTCTGTAATTCACAGAATGCCATATCACCACTAAAAGGATGTTTTGAACCTCACTCAGATTTATTTTAGTCAAATTTGCATGCTAGAATATCATCATAACCAATTCAGACATTTGGTAGTGTTGATTTGAAATCTTGGGAAAAGTGACAAAATAGCAAGGTGTAAGATTAAGTAGCAGTAGGACAGCAGGTGCAAGTGAATCCCCCTTGACTCTTGGTGTTGCTGCAGACCTACCTCCTTGTCAAAACTGCCTAAGAGTCCCTGATAATGAATAAATATGAATAGTCTCTACACCATTTCCTAGCAGCTCAGAAAGTCTAGATCCAGCATATAGGTCCCAAACATCAGGAAAAAAAATGCAGAGAACTAACATGTTTAAATTTTTCAGCTTTTGCTTTAAATTTCTCTGGCATAGTCGATCCTCATACAGATAGGTTGAGTGAGGCTATCACAGTGGTACAGGTTGAGTCTGTCAGTGTTTCTTATGCTACTTGGGTTTAGTGTTACCTGAGAGCTTATTCAGTGGGATTTTGTGGTTCTAGCTGCAACCTTGGAAGTGATTTAGTTAGTGTGAAATAAACAGAAAACTGAAGGAAATGCTCAGTTTTATTTAAAAATTGTAGATGTCCATGGATATTTATGTTAATGTCAGAAGTATCTGACTTTCAATTCCCTGATGTCTCACAAATTCTAGGAGCACTATAAATAGATCTATCATTCAATTCAATACTGAATACATCAGGAACAAGCTGACGCAAGTTCAGCATGTACCATGTCCAAATGTTGTAATTAATTTCTAGATACTTCACTAAATAAGAAGAAAAGTAATACAAGGATAACATATTAATGTTTATTTTATGGCACTCTAGAATTTGCTTATATCAGTTGTGGACCTGAATAGATTTTTTTTTAATAGAAAACCCAATGTTTCTTACTGGAACGAATAAATACAATTTATTTCTGTACCCTAGAAAGCACTAATAATCTACAGGTCATTTTGTGTTAATTGTTGTGAGTGTTAATTGAAAACTTCTGCAATATGCTAAAATGTAATTAAATGTCTAATGCACCTTTCTTCATGAGGCAGTAAGGGAAATAAAGAGAAAAAAAAAAAAAAGACATTCCTGCCCACCTAGAAGGGTCTGGCACACACACCAGTCTGGTGTCCTTAGCAGTACAGGTACTGTTATACTTCATCACATGGGTAGTCCATGCAAGCTAATCCAGCTCTTCATCTCCACCAGCAGTGAGCATCAAATCTTTGAGCGAGAACAGTAAGAAACTTGGTGGTTGCAGTATAGTTTTCCTTGAGGGACAGTCTCCTCAACATCTTCAGTAGCTCCCTGTGTATGAGTACACCAGAACTCTCCCAGCTGTGTGTATTGCTTACTCTAGCAAGTCTGGGTATTGTATTTATTCACACCAAATGTTGATAATTTTTCATTTAAAAAAATGCTGAATTTTTGTCTTCAACAGTATTTTTTGACACTCACTACCACAGGAGACTTCCATGTGATATGCAAGATTTTCTTCATTCTGTTGTCCATTTTTGCATTGAAATATTTTAAGTAGTATTGTGACCTTATGTTGCTAAAGGTTTGTTGTTATTTTATATATTTGTGTTGTTTTATATATTTGTGGACCATTCTTTTTTCATCAGCTTTCTAACTGATCTTTTCAAATGAAAAAATTTTGTGTCCATATCATTCATGTTGTTGATCTCTTTTTAATGCAAATCCAGAGCTTCTGATGAGGACACATGGTCTAGATGAATTCCTATTCTCAGGGACAAATAATTACATTTCTATTATGAGATTTCTTTTATTACATTATTCTCATTTCTTATGTAGCTTAACAGATTTGCTGATTAACTGATTTTGAGTCATAAACAATAACCTTGTATTCCATTAAATACCTGGTGGTGTCTGTACTGACCAAACTAGATATTCAGTGATTTTAACCCTGTGGGCATAGTCTTACTTCCATTATTATGTACTTTTTCTCTTCATCTCTCCCTATTCTCTTTCTACTGAGAGAAATTTACAAGGACACAGTATTGAGCAAAGGCAACAGGGATCATTTCAGGAGGTAGAATTTCAACCTCACTGGAAAGTTTGCGTTTTTAAAAGAGAAAAACAAAACAAAGCAAAACAAAACCCCTCAGTGATGAATAGCCAGTTTTATACACCTTTCTATGGGAAGAACATTTTTTTTAAATAATGAAATATGTTATTTATTCTTTTTATAGCTTCAGTTTTAAGGAAGAGACTGTTTCTGACTTGTTAGGAGGTTAGAAAGTCCTTCAGGAAATCTGCCAGAATCTGTGCAGCTACAGAAATCAGGGGTCTCAGCAGTAGGAGACAGATGCTTCTCATCAACGTACCCAAACAGTGATTATATATGTGTATACTATATAAACAGTATGCACATATACACACACACGTGTGTGTGTATTCTACATTGAAATGTACAAACTATCAGAAGTTTTCCAGGAAGAAGCTGAATACACAGCACTTACTTTATCATTTGTCCACATGAAATTGGCTTTCCTTTATATATTTTACTTTTGCAACATTTCCAGTCAATACTTGGCTCTTCAGAGGCTTAGCTTTCATAGGCTTTGGTACAAATATCTGTTGAAGTTGTAAAAGTAAATGACACAGTCAAACAAATACCAGGGTCGGATAAACTCCTGTTAACACTAGCTGAAGTTATTTAGTTAATGGTGAAACCTGAAATGGAAAAAAAGCAAAACTATTTAAATGGGATATAATTGCCTCCGGATAGAGAATGGGAAGCCTTTCTGTTTGTTTGTTGTTTGTTTGTTTTACCAAATGTAGCTGAAGCAAAGAGACAAATATAACAAATAAATAAACATATAACTCTGGCTTAAGCTACATATGCATGAATCGAATAGATTCTATGAGTTACACTGTGAATCCAACTTAATCGGCAGCCGCTGGGAAGTGAGCCATACCAGACATTTCAGTGTCCTCATGAGGCTCTATCTGGAAGCACCTTTTCCTTCACCAAGCTCTTTTCCAGACACAACTATGCACCTGCAGGCCTCGTTGCAAGGGCTGCAGAAGTACTAGTACCAAGCAAAAGCATCTGAACAGGTTGACTCTTTAATGACTTTCTTTACACTTGCTGTGTCAGGAACTATATTTAGCCCACATCAGATCTGCTGTGAGAAGCTTGCTCACCTGCAGAGAAAATATGGGGAGTTCACATTCAAAGGGAAATTTGGCAGTTTCTAAATGGTAAATTATCTGCTTTTATATATGATCATTTTATGTGTGCAGAGCACTAGGAAGATGGCTGGCAGGCTGAAGCTTTCAACCCTTCCAAAGCGGAATACATACCTAGGTAACCGTACAGGAGGGTTGGTTGTTTTTTCAAATTAGAAATACTTCAATAACTTCTGTTCAATTTAAAGCTCAGATAATGTGGCAGTATGTGCCAATACAAGGGACTCACAACTGCCTATTCAAATATTGCAGGTGGAGCAGAATCTGCTTTTCAGACAGGTCTAGTGTAAGGCAGTAGCATCATGTGGCACTGTGAAATGATGTGCTTTTTTACCTTAATTCATATGGTATTGAATTTACTTGGTTTTCCTAAGTATGTGAAACCTATTTAAACTTCTCAGTAAGCACCCAATTGCATAATCTTTCCATGCTTTTTGTTCTTCTTCCTTGTGGCATACAAAGAAAACATAAATATGGTCATTCAAACATTAAATGAGAAACTCAGAGAAGTCGGCTGTTTTAGGCAACAAAGTTTGTCTGTTTTATATCATGCACTGGAAACCAAGCCAAGGGTTTCAAAATCATTTATACTCCATTGAATCAGGGACTGAACAGTCAGCAAATTGGTAATTTGGAAACTGGGGTATGTCTCTAAAGCAGAAGTAAAATCCACTGAGTTAGGCTTCTACAGGTGTCAAAGGATAAAATTAAGTTTCTTTTAAGCATTGTGTTAGGAAAACACTGCCGTGAATTAGCCATGCACTGTCTACAGGTGATGGGCTCCTGAACAGAAATGTCATTGGTACCTGAGAATCAGGAAGAAGTTTACATTGCACTAGCTCGTGTAGTTATGTCAGCCTTCTGAAACAAAATGCCAATTTTTGCAGATAGAGGGAGGGGAAAAAGAGAAAAGAAAAAAAAAAAGAAAAAAGAGGAAAAAAAGGCAATGTAATTTCTTAACATTAATCCTGGCATCTAGATGATTCCCTCAATGAGGGAATCATGCACTCTTAATGAACGTCTAAGTGCCAAACTATGTTTGTTTCATGTTTCCTCTTGGCCACAGTCTTTGCTTAAGCTCTCTCCCATGTTATGTTATGACACGTGACAGTGTAAATTGGAACATGAAACATGACATATTTTGAGGCTTATCCAAATTTGGCATAAAAATACATGTAGTTCTGTTTTCTGATAAACTCTGCTCAGGATCACAGAAAACAGAAGGAATTGTAGGCAGGGTGGTTTTACATATAAATGCAAGCATACATTAATGCCAAAAAGTACTTCTTGCTTACAGATAAGAATATAAATTATATAAAACAGATGGTATACTAATTTATAGATGGGGCCAGTAGCAAAATGTAGTGTGATGTCATTAAAAATCTGTTTCAAGATACCGACAAAATTTCGTTCTTACATGCAGAGAAACAGAAACCTCTGTGATCCACAAAAGATTTAAATTTTGCTCTCCCAGTTCTCCCTGCTTGGCTATCCCTATTAGAATATGATTAAAAGACATAAAATTTTAATGATACTGTGCATATTTTTCAGTCTGGACTTCTTAATGCACCAAATATTACCTTACAAATCCATGTAAAACTTAAAAAGAAATATGTAGTAATCCAAGTAATGTCTGTTAAACATATAATTATACAATGATATGATTGTCTTATCAATGCTGAACACCAAAAAACAGTATGTTTCTGTAAGTATCTGATGTGAAATCTTTTTGATGTAGGTTGATGCTATCTGAAAGTGCTAGCTGGTCTGGTTTTAGTGAGTACCATGTGAGGGCCCTGATTTTTTCTTGGTCTTAGCTGCAGTGTGAATAAAACAGCCCAGGAGTTTTTCCAGCTGGTGAACTATGACTAGCTGACATGACAAGGTTAACACTAGTAATGCTAACCTCTCCTGCTCCCTGGAGCAGAATGTGAGGGGCCAAAATGCTCTTCTGGAAAGGTCCTTGCTCCAGGGATCAGGTGGTCCACAGTAGTATTCAAATCAAGAAGAGTTTACTCAATTTTTGCTACATTACAATAGATTGATCACATTTTTCTGCAGGACTATATTATTTTCTGCTTGATTGTATAACAGTATGGTTAACGCCAACTGTTTTTAATTATGGAAATGTCTTGAAGAATCACAAGAGTTTGTTTTAAAAGACTTTTTAAAATCTTTCTTCCATCCTTTGTCCTCAAGTGATTCAATCTAAAAGGGTTTACCAAAACCAGAAAAGCCAGGAGCTTTCTTAAGATGCAGTTGACATTTTCATCTAAAAGCTGGACTTCAGGAGCCTTAAGGAAAATGCTTAGTCTGTGAGACTGGAAATAACATTTCAGAGGTTAGCAGGGCAGGATAGCATGACTTTGACAATCACACTCTGTAAACTTTAGTTATCTGAAATTCTACTTTTCACTGCACAGGGTGGAGGTGTGACCCAGAGTGCTTAATGAAAGAACTCCTCTTCTGGAATTCAAATTAGAAAGTTGTTATGTGTCAGTATAAGGGATTCACCTAGACTAATGTTACCATGCAAACCTCACCAGCCTCTTTTTCAGTTACATTCTTTCAAGCTGGAGATTTCCCAGCTGTATAATGCAGCTGTTTTAAGATGTAAGGAAAGCAGCAGACAGTCCTGGAAAAACTGTGCTCACTCTTTTCACTGAGAGAAAGATTTGCTGGATTTTTACTCTCTTCACCCTTTCAAAGAAACAGTTGAACTTTGACCAAGAAAATACTTCATAATTTGGACCATTCATTTTGAATTAATATGTTGTTTTGATCAAAGTTTATAATAGCTAATATAAGTTTAAATAAAAGAAGATAAAAAGTAGTCAGAGGATGTCAGTGAAATTTATTTATTGCAGTGTAGAACTGTCTAATGGAGCTGCAGTTTGCCAGCATTTTAACTTTGATAAAGAGAAATAAATTGATTATATTAGGAATTTATTGTAAATATTTTCTCATATCATGCTTCTAAATGATTTAGATAACATTTCCTTTTGGTACACTGTATTTATTTGATCCTGGAACATTTAATTCACCGTTAAATGTCATACACTCTGTTACTATAAAAGGATAAAACTGCTTCCAAGTACACATCATTTTAGTAAGACATGAGCTTGTTCATGCCAGCTCTTCTGGTTTACAGACAAAGTCACTTCCCACTAAATAGTGGCTTTAGGAGCTATGGTAATAATGTAAACCAATGTAAAGTAGTTTATGGTAACAATGTAAAGCATTTTTGGCATCTGCATTCGAAGTCCTACAGTGTTTATTCTAACTTCGATGCAGCAGCATCATTTTTGTATTTAAACCAGATGCTTTGGGAAAGTGAAGTTAGAAAGACGCTATGGTTCTACACTCTTAGGGAAAGGGATTTTTTTATTTCAATAATTTTTACATCTTTAATTCATCTGTATTCAATATTTTTACTTATAACCTAAATATTTGTTTTTCATTATAGCTGTTATCTAATCCTATTACTTTTTGAAGTTATTGCAGAATTTATGCCATGTTTTGGGAATTTATTTCTGGATAACAAATTGCCTATTTTAGTTGCCTTCTTCCTGTTTGTCACTAAGAATATGAACTAACCCTATGATTTGATTTACCATTAGTAGATTAACACTTTGTTCATAGGACAGTTATAGAAAAAAAATCTTTTCGTACTTGGCAGGAAAATAAAGAATATGTCTTTATTTTCTGTATTTCTAATAATCTAGGTCAAGCCTAGGTTTTCCTAGTCTTTGTCAATACCTCTTTAAGTTAAAATTTGAAAGTCTGATATTTTTCATCTACAAAAAGGTTAACTACAGAAAATTCAGAGGAGTCACAGAATAAACTTTTACAGATTAGATATACAGGTTTTATTTGACAACATAACAGGAAAACATAGCCCAAAGAGTAGAAAGAAAGAAGAAGGAACTATTAAGGGGAGACAAGTATGCAGATGAAAGAGACAGTGTACGACAGTGATGTACAACCACTGTCTATTCACTCAGTAGCAAAAGCTACATCATAATGTTGCAGCTCAATTTTTTCATTTCTCGCTTTTGCAGGGCTGAAATTGTTTCCCAGCTGCCTAGAGCCTTTTGATCTAGAGTGTCTTTAGCAAAACAAGATTTGCAGCTCCTTAGAAACAGGTGTTCCTGGAGGTGACAGTCTGCCCAGCTGAGTTACCTTCATGGATACACCTCACTGAGTTTAAGAGATCAAGATATGCATTCCCCTTCCTAATTAATATAAATAACTGATTATAAGTATACACATAATAAACAACCAGTAATTTGTGTAACAGCCAGACATAGGTCAGAGCCATCTCACATTGCTAGTAACAAATAGCACCTTGGTGCAGATGTAGATTAGAGTCAGATAAAAGCTTCATTACAGCTTTCAAGGCAAAATTTTATGCCAAATGTCTGGAATAGACAAACGTGGCAGGCCAGTTTTGTTGCCATGCAAAAAGTTCCAGCCTCAGACCATATTCCTAGAATTTTTACATTGGTTTTGTTTATCAGTCCTGTGTCTTTCACAGCCACTGTAAAAGTAACTCTACCGTAGTGAATTAAGTATCACTATAAAAGATTTTGTTTGTTCTTGTTGGCAAATATTCAGAATTTTGTAAACTACATGTTGATGCCTCTGTCAATTAAATTTAATCAAAAATATGGCAAAAAATTAAAGGGTCTCTAAAGAACTTTTTAATGAAGGAAATACCATTTAAGCAATGCTACTGGTAAGTTAGTTTACAAACTTAGCTGCCTTGCTATCCAGGTCACAAAAGTGGCCTGCAAGTGCTGACATTTGGACCAAAAAAAATTCCTGCTCCACATGCACTCTTAGGTCTGTACTCTTCAGAGCAGTGAACACTTTAAACCAGTACTCCTTGAGCTCCTCCCTCTTTGAACTTCTGTAAAGTGAACTCATCAATGCTGTAAAATTTAGTTGATGTAAAACATCACCTTGAAACTTTACATTTAATCTTCAGTCCTTCTGATATGGTACAAAGAGTTAGTGTTTGCTGATGAGGAAGATGTTCTTTTCCGTTTTTTACTTCAAATACAAACTTTGCATTTTTCCTCTCCAAAAAAACCAAAAAAATTTTTAAAGGCCTGGTTAAACTAGACAGTGTAGTGCAGCTGTAGGACACTCTTCAATGTTAAATATTCCTGATCAGAAACCAAATACACTGTAGAAACAACAATACATTTTACCCATAACTTGGTGTGCACTCAAATTCATGAACAGTCTTCTGTAGCACACTGCAATTACTGTCCACTGGTGTGTTAGATAGACAAAAGTAAAGAAAAATAATTTCTGGACCTGGCTCTTTGACATCTATTTCATTTGATTCAACTTTGAGACCTGCATATTTTGTGAGATATTTTTATATATAAAGAAGTAAAAAATATAAAATAGTGGTCAGGGAAAAAAATTCTGATTTATTCAGCTTCGTGCTAATTATACTAGTAAATTTACATGGAAAAATACTTTCCAAGATCCATGTAAAACTAAGTTAAATGAAAGTGTCTTGCTGAGATGACTGTCCAGATAGTGGCATACCACAAAAAATAATCCGGATTGATTAAAACCAAGGAAAATACTGGAACTGCAAGAGGTTGTGAGAATCATTTAGCATGAAATTCAAATGGATAATACTGGACTATAGATTTATTTGCTTTTCTATCTTCTATATGTTGAGAGAGATAAGTGACAGTGGAGCACACATGAACAAAGATACATCTCTGAGGATGTGAAGAGCATCTCTAGTTGTTTATTCAAATACAAACCTGTATGCAAATGCTTTGGAACGTTCTTCATTATTTAGTTTACATTTTGATGTTGATAGTTATATGTATTTTAAGCTAAAAACATAGGACCATGTTTGTTCAGTGAGGTTTATTCAGTGAGGTTTATTCAGTGAGGTTTTTATCTTACTCATTCTGCAAACTGACTTTTAAAAAAAAATCATAATATATTATTGATGGTACTTTTTTTTCCCTAACAATGTAAATAACTCTCACTTTGCTGAGTGGTTAAAGATGGTGTTTGCTGACCTTATAATGCAAAATGAGGCAGGAAAGTGTTATTAGCAATCATCAACTTCAATTTATAAATCAGTTGCAACAGAGTAAAAATCAGTGTGCGTACCTTAAATTCTGTCATGTAAACTAAATATATCGAGCAGTTAAATACCAATTTGTGTACTTAATAGCCATGTCTGCTGTAGCAGGGCTTAGTCGTTCAGGAATCATGACCCATCAGCTGAGCCTGAAAGACATCCCAGACTGATTTCAGACATGAATAAGAAAACAAACAATAGGGGCAGAACTGAGATCTGAAGTCTAAATTAAACTAAAGCAAGTAAAGTACTATTGGAACACGGTTTTTTTAAACTACTTTTTGTGTAGTAGTAATGGTAATAGTAGTATATTTTTGTAATATGTGTCATATTTCCCACTTAAGGGAAAACACCTTACTTTTTTGAGTGTTATAGCTACCAAGGGAAGAACAACAGATAATATTACTGCTGCTGTGCCTGTTGAAAGAGCTGAAGTGGGATAACTTTGAATGTGGTGGTCTCATGCGTATTCGGATTTAAACCACAGAGTCATGTCAATGACACAAATTGGAATTACTGAAGTTCTATCAGTTCCATATATCCATGGATAAATTCCTGCAGGAGAGAATGACTTAAGTTGTTAATTTCATTTTAAATGCTACATACTGTAAGAGACAAAAGTTCAAATAAGTTTTGTGTTCAAACTAAAACTAGACAAAAGCCAGGATATATAAAGGATGAAAGGATGACTGTATTATAGGAGAGGCCTAAAGGTTATTTAGAACAGTGATTTAACTATTCTGATGTTCAGTGGCTTTTCTTCATTAAGATTTTGGTTGCTGATAAGAGTTGAAGAGAACTTTGTGTCAGGGAAATAACTCATGTTATTCTAAAGCTCCAATCGATTTTTTTCATTTGTTTCTCTAATGCTCTGTTAACCCCTTAGACATCCTAATATACTGATTTGAAGGAGACCTATCTTAAACGGCATTCTCTGAAAACAAAGCAAAACCACACCAGAAGGATTTGACAGGGCTGAAAAGCAAAAGTCTTAGATCCACCAAAAGAGTTCTTAAATTTTCATATATTAAGAATTCGAATTTCATCTCCAAAGCTACCTCAACCAGTATCTCTTTTTTTTAAATCAAAATCCATCAAATTCTCATCACTGTAATATACTTTATCCCATGCACTGGATGTCATCATAGAAACAATGTGAGTCAAAATAGACAAGTTCTGCAATCTAGAATAATCTTTCTGAAGGAAGGTCAAAAACAACAGGAGCCTTGTTGTATCTCATCCCTCAGTGTGACATGCAAAGGACATCTAGCAATATCTTTAGAAGGCAACCTGGGAAATGAAAGTGGTTACAGAGGCATTGTCATTTTCAATCTTATATTTTCCTCACTGTCCCACTGGTCACCTTCTATTCTATAGACACAGTTTCTATCTTTTTGCACAGATTCTTTATTTTTTTTCCAGCATCTCTTTCTTCTTCTTAGGTACTGTTTTGTTTGTTTTGTTTTTCTTTAGGTCTAATTAATGAAAAGAGTTAGATTAAACTGAGAACACTTTTGATTCTAATTCATATTAGGTTTTTTGTGACCGATCTACATGAGATGATTGCACAAACAACCTTTGTTTCCTTTTTCCAGTACTGTCAAATCACTTTTTGACAGACATCTTTTTCTGCAAATCTGACTTCTCTATAAATATCTTTCATTGATTATGATTATGATTATGAACTTTGAAAATAAACATATTTGAACTCTGAATATTTTGGTATTACAGGTTTAATTGTCAGTATTTACATTTATGAAAACTTGGATTCAGATCTTAGGAGAACAGAGCTTACCCTATTACACTTTGAAAACAAAAACAATCCTGCTCTGACATCTGTTTTCTTTTAGAAGTTAAGAATAGGCATTGTTTTGGTACAAATAGGTACTGGCCTACAGTTCAGAAATAAGTGTTCATCTTTATCAAGATTGCAAATGAGTAGACCTGAAGGTACTTTGCATTCCTGAGAACTCAGCCTCCTCCTGGAGACCTCTGAGCCACCAGTGATGTGCTGCCTGGCAAGGCAGCCACAGATCTTACTGCTTCATTTGAGACTGGGCATGCAGAGGGTCCTGTATTAAAAAAAAACATGGATATCCTCAGACAAGAGGACATGAATCCTTAATGTAATGCAAAGCTGAGAAATGTGATCATAATTGTAGTAGCCTTTTAAATGGGTTTCTCTTTTACTTGAGTTAAAATAATGCTTTTCTGTTTCTCTAAGTAGTTGAAAAGTTATTAAATATTAGAAAGATTCTTGAGTCCTTATTTGGCTTAGGTACCTTTCTCAGAAAGAATATTGGCAGTATTAGTGGTTGCTGTAATCTTCTGTGTAAACTTTTTCAGAATAAAGATTTCTGCCCTGAGCTTTCTCTAAAATTATGAGCTTTTTGGACCATGTGGCCAAGGGTGATAAAGTAAGTAAGCAATAGAGCACTTGAGTAGGAAAGCTGTCATGCTAGAAGGAAAAGCACAGTGCAGATGCAAACCTGGTGTTAGAAGAACTTCTAACGCACTGTTTGGAGGACTTTCTTTGGACAAGAGAGAAGGGGATAACTAAGCTTCAAATGTTCATAAAATTATTAAATTCGTCAACACTATTATTTACAATTTAAAATAAGCATTGAAGAAGTCATAAGTTTGCCCCTGCAGTCAGTGTAATATGTATTAGATTGAGAACTTTTTAGGCAAAACAGCTTAGTAGCTCATCCTTATCTTTGCAAGAATGAGGTTGTAACTGAGAAGGGTTTTATATGCCAAGACCAATTTTTCAGTTGTAACAGCAAAAGTGAATCATTTATTTATGTGAACATAATGGAGAGAAACAAAAGGGGAAAAAAATCTCAGCCAGTTCTTCTCTTCTTAAATGTCATTTTATCTAGATATTGATCAGCTGGACTTGACTTTGCTGGAGTGAGTTTATTTATATATATAAAAATTGCTTAAACAGCAAAAATAAATTACAGCATTTTATAACTTCATATTCCAGAGACAGCAATGTGCCTCTTTCTGTGATTTGTAAAACTGCCAGTGTATTTAGAATGGTAGTTCAACTTCAATAGTAGTCATGAAATATGAACATGGAAATTTTAAAAAATATATTATTACAACCAACTTTTAATGTGAGTAGTAGTCTTTAAAAATATTTGCATCATAAAATATAACACAGTCTTCTGAATTGCTAAAATTGTGAATATAAAAGAAAAAAGTTCACTTTTGCAATATTTGTAGATCTAGATTTTTCTGAATTTTTCTATAAATGAATCAATTATTTTCATGTACATTTCACATATTCTTAGGAAATATTCTTTTGTTGCAGTACTCTCATAGGTAATTTCGGGTGGGAATTAAAATAAAATAATAATTCAAAATTATCTTTGCAACCCAGTCTGTTTTATACTTTAACCTTCCCTTAAATATGTAAGAGAAACCAAACACACTGCCCTTCAAAGTTATATGTTAAATGCTGACAGTAGAATGAAAAGGCTGACTCTAGTATTTCTAGAGATGGTCTCAACCAATAGTGAACACAATCTCTTAGATATGCTGCATAAATTAACTCCTGTAGTTTAGATTTAGTTTTACTGTAAATTTCTTTAAAATCATTAAATATACTTTTCCATTGCAGCATACTATAAATCTCTATTGGAAAAAGAGCAAACTATCAAGCATAATTTAATACATGTTCTTTAATTTTACATTTTATCTGTGACCAGCTTTCTGCCTAGGAAGTGATTATTCCAACCAAGTCCAATGAGAAATATTATGCTAGAGGAAGCGATGCTATAACCCAGCTATAGCAAGCTTGTGTTGTCCAACATGAAGTACCAAGGCTGAAAACATATTAGGATAGCATGAATAAGTGATAGTGCTATTGTTGTGACAGAAAAACCTGTGCGATAATGCTACTTTAAAGCTTTAAAGTTTTGTTTATATGGGAATATCAGAAAACTCTATGAGAAGCATGGCTAGGTAAAATGAGGTAAGATTTTAACAGAGAAGGTGACATAATGGCTCCTCAACATAAATGGTGTTTAAAACTACTCAAGAATAGCCTTAAGGTAGTGCATAAGAAATAAGGTTCCAAAACCAGAGGGCTACAGAATTAGCTTTGTAGAAGATGCAGGATAAAATTTATAGAAGCAAATAAGGTTTCAATTGGGCAGTGGAATGGAAATATGAGAAGAGAGTATGCTTAATGTTAAAGAATGTTTAGAGTCAGGGAGTAGTAGTAGTTTCTGGCTTCAAAATATATCAGAGCTCAAGAAGAATAAAAGAAAAGTTTGTCCAGGAGGACAGTTGAAGCATTGAATGATATGTGAGCAAATTATTACTGAATTTTATTATAAGAGCAAAATAATCTGTGAGGTTTAGACCTATCCTTGTAGCTATTTAGAGGACAAAACTCATAATCAATGTAACATTTTTTAACTTTTGTGCTTTACAACTGAGACATAATGTATTTTATAGCAGGTAACAGTCACGACCATGTAGACCTTCTTATGAAAAATGTATAAACCTAACTTGTCTAAAAAGCTACCATGACAAAGGTAATAATATTTGAAAAAACATATTCCTCTAAAGGAAAACTTATTAGAGGAACGGTTACTTTCAAATAATTGTTTGATTTATAAAATAGTGGAGAAAACAGTTTCTTATTTCTTAAAAGAAGTGACAATTTAATATTTAGGTTTCATTGTGTTGAGAGGTACCTGATTATTATTTTGTAGGTGCTCTTTTTTAAGAAAAGAACTGAGTTAAGTCCAGGGCTCTTAATTTGGACTGCTCTTTGTTGTAATTGAAAAATATCTGAAGTATTACATCAGTGATGGACTTGCAGACATATAATTCTTAAAAGGGAAATGAACAGACTCAGGTCAGTACAAACTAGTAAGCCTGATTTCTGTGCCTGGGAAGATCATAAAACAGATCCTCATGGAAGCAATGTTAAGATACATACAAGAGAAGGAGGTGATATGAGACAGCCAGCATGGCTTCACTAAGGGCAAATTGATGCTGGCCAGTTTTGGACTATGGTGGACTGCAATGCTCAACAAGGGAAGACCAGCAGTGTCATCTACCTGGACTTCTGTAGGGCTTTTGATACAGTCCCATGTGGCATCATTAACTCCAAACTTGAGAAACTTGGATTTTAAGGGTGGACTATTTAGTGGATAAGGAATTGGCTGTATGGATGCAGACAGAGAATTGTGATTGATGACTCCATGTCCAGGTAGAGGCTGTTGACGAATGGTGTCCCTTAAGGCTCTGTCTTGAGACTGGGGCTCTTTAATATCTTTATCAATGACACAGACAGTGGGATTGAGTGCACCCTTAGCAAGTTTGCAGATGACATAAAGCTGAGTGGTGCGCAGTCAACACAATAGAATGATGGGATGACATCCACGGGGATCTGGACAAGCTTGAGAACTGAGCCCATGAGAACCTCAGGAAGTTCAAGAAGTCCAAGTGCAAGGTGCTGCACCTGTGTCAGAGCAATCCCAGACATGAGTACAGACTGGGAGAAGAACTCACTGAGAGAAGCCCTGCCAAGAAGGACTTCGGGGTTCTCACGGATGAAAAGCTGGACATGAGTCTGCAGTGCGCACTTATAGCCCAGAAAGCCAATTGTGTCCTGGACTGCATCAAAAACAGCATGGCCAGGAGGTCGAGGGAGGTGATTCTGCCCCTCTACTCAGGCCTTATAAGACCCCACCTGAATTACTGTGTCCAGTTCTGGGGTCCTCAGCAGCGGAAAGATGTGGACCTGTTGGATTGAGTCCAGAGGAGAGCCATCAAGATGATTAGGGGGCTGGAGCATCTCTGGTTTGAAGACAGGCTGAGAGAGTTGGGAATGTTCAGCCTGGAGAAGAGAAGGCTGAAAGGAAGAGCACATTGCAGCCTTCTAGTGCCAAAAGGGAATTAGAAAAAAGAGGGAGAGTAACTTTTTACAATGACAGATAGTGATATAACAAGGGGGAATGGTTTTAAGCTAAAAAAGGGAGAAATTTAGATTAGATGTTAGGAAGAAATTCTTTATTCAGAGAGCGGTGAGATACTGGAATAGGTTGCACAGAGAAGTTTAGATGCCTCCGTTCCTGGCTTTGTTCAAGGCCAGGTTGGATGCACCTCTGAGTAGCTTGGTCCAGTGGAAGGTGTCCCTGACAATGACAGGGGAGTTGAAACTAGATGGTATTTTAGGTCTTTTTTAACCCAAGCCATTCTATATTGCTATTATTATTTTTCTTTAAGGAAATATGTTGTAAAGTGGACGAACACCCTTTAATTAAAAAAAGGACACCATAAGTCAGGAAAGACTTGAGGTCTTCCTTCTTACTTTAATTAAAAGTAAGATTTTCTCTTCTGCATTTAACATGGCAGCAGACATCTAGAACAAAGTTAGCTGGATTGAATTCAGTGTTAAAAATAGAGGTGGCTTTGCTAATCAAGTACGGAAGGAGAGCATGAAGAAGAAAAGAACAGATTGATTTGTTATATTAGAAGGCTATCATTAGAGTATGTGAAAGTAAAACACTAGCTAACTATAAAAAAAATTTTGCTACTTTCAGAATTGCTGTCCTACATATAAACATGCCTCTATGGAGATCCATATAATAGGCTAAGCTGTGACATGTTAGATGACACACAAAGTATCTTTCATTCATAGAATGGCAAAGAGGAAAGATGCACATTGTCCATGTCCAATGTGGCACTGCATTGGCAATAATGAAATGCTTGCATCCAATTTATGCAATTTATACTTCCACAACAATATGAAGTTTCTGGCTACTGTCATCTCTGCCAGTACTTACAGTCAGTGTCACTGTGGCTTTCTTTAGGATATATACTGCAATATGCTTTTCTCATGTCTGGTACCTTGTTTAGTAAAAGAAAATTCAAACATATAAATATGGAATAAAGAGTTCAGACAGAACTAATAAATTAGTCCTAAACTGGGAAGCCATTTAGAATCAATTAATATCTCTGCCTCCAGTTGTCTGAGTAAATCAGGAGAAGTAGGTGTTACCTAAGTTTTCAATGGTAGGCATAGTTGATGTACTATATATATCCATAGTACTTTTGATGACTTTGCTTGTTCCCCTTTGGGGGAGAAAGATGTGAGAGTTAAGAGATGTAGCTTTTTTGAACCACGGTAATTACTACATTAGATGTGGACTGAGGCTGTGAAGTCTTGGCATTGTTCATCTCTCACAGAATCCAAATATGATAAGACGTGAGGCCAAACATGAAATATCTGAAATTTACATTTCTATGAAAAGAAAATCTTTAATCCTATCTACATTCAATTCAACTGCTACAAGTAAGAGAGTGAAGTGGCAAAACCCCCCAACCTCCATGTTATGTAAACTTACAGGTTTTATGCTGGTACCATAGCATTTATCAAGTACATCTTGAATCGCCCAAAATCTAGGTTTATAATGTAATATAGGCTGGGAGTCATAGTCCACAGAAAGATAGACAGACAGCTGAGAGGAGCAGTTCTGTCTGTCTTAAAATAGATGTCTGAATAGTGGAAACATACTACCCCAGCAAGTGCCTATCAGAATTGTCTATAGCAGGAGCGTAGCTGACCAGTTTAAATCAGCAAGCAGCCCTCTGACAGCTCAAGACTAGTGAGAAGACTTCTTTCTTAATGTGCCTTGTTTAACTCTCAGTGAATAATTCATGACAAGTTTAACCTTCATTTGTTCTCATAGAATGCTCTCCAGTAACTTGCCACGTTTTTAAATACATGGCTTTTTTATCCTTTAATTACAGTTTTGAGGTTGGCAGTTTTGTGTTAAAAATCAAACACATTTTGTACTTCTGACTGTTCATATGAAGTGCTTGTTTTTTTCTTTCTTCTCCCTGTACTAGCCACATTAAACCTTTGGAGTTTTCCATATCTCAAAAACAAATAGGAGTGGAAGAAGAATAGCAAATTTTATAAAAATTTTTGAAACACAAATGTTATAGAGGTGTAGTTCCTCTGCAAGAAAGGCTTTGTAGCATAATGTATAATTTAGATTTAATTGTAGTTCCTGAAATTTTTCTGAAGGACTTAGAAGTATGCCATTCTACCAAACAAGAGTCTTATCCATGTCTGACTCATGGTCCCATACCTGTGGATGCCAAGTTTCCAATGAAGAACACGGAGAAATACACTCTTCTGTTTTGTGGAGAACTGTGCTCTTACACTAATGTAAATGTCCCACCTCAGATTTGCTTTCAGGAAGACTTTCTGATAGTGAATGTTGATTGCTTCACTACTTCCAAAAAGACAAAGTGTTACAAAAACATTCAGTTTAGAGTATGTGTGATCAGGGAATGCTGTTTTGCTGATAATGTTAGGGTTTTGTTCTACACAAGAAAAGGTTGGGAAAAAAAAGAACTTTAGTATAAAAGATTAGCTAACAATTAAAATTTAAGCCTGTGTTTAAATTTTCAGGTTGTACATACAACTTTTGTCTTCTTGAACTGGTGGTCTATTTTGCATTCTTGAAATAAACAGGTAGTCTTGGAATCGTGGTATTCCTGAGTGTGTTCCAGCCTTCTCTCCTTAATCAGAGATTGACAGTCAGCAGAACTGTCCCATTCTTCTGAACAAGATGATGAATGAAGAGGGTACAAAATACCATTGTTCTCAATTGGTGTTCCTGACACTTAATAGTAATTTTGTCCAGAACCAGCTCTAATTATGAAATCTTTGTAAGAGGAATACAGCTCTCTCTTGCTTTTCCTAGCAGCCACTGCTTCATTAACAAAAGAGAAAAAAGGTTACTCTTTAGCTTTTATTTAGCCTAAAAGACTGACATATTACTCTTGGAAAACATAGCTACTGCTTAACTCCCCACTAAGTTAAGTATGAGCCACGAATATTTATTCTTTAAGCAACCATTTAGCTAAGAAACTGCAGTCCAAGTTTGTGGGGAGCTAATAGTTGAAAAACAGAAGGTCTGATGGAAACATTATTTTCCTTTTAACTGTGTAATTAGTGCTGTAATTATTGTGGTATGCCCATTAGAGATGACAAAAAGACTATGTTTTTATAATGCAAACCATATTTTTGTATATCTATGTGTTCATATATAATACATATATATATGCACACACACACATACATACATACATATATAGGTACACCCATGGTTGAGTATGTGGCGGGATTTTTTACGTTTATTTTAAAAAAAGAGAAACACAGCCTGACACACTAGGCAGTCTTAGCTCAGCTCAAGTTCAACATCTTCCAGATGGCTAGTAATTTTAGGCTATTCACTGTTATGCAGTATTAATCCAACATTAGTTGGCATCATTTATTCCAACTTTTTTTTTCTTTTGTGTCTCTAGCAATGAATTTTTACACAGATACTATCTTTATTTCTCTATCCGAGTCTATGTGGACCAGCAATGATCAGTTAATACTGAGACTGCTAATATTAATCAAAAAAATTATTAAATCAAACGAGAATTAGGCTGGAATAAAGGCAGAAGGACATGTTTTCAGCCTGGCATATATCAAGAACTTAACTATGTGAAGGAGCGAGGCACTGTAAGGCTTCTCTCTGAGACATGTCTCCTCCACTGCTTATGGTACAGCTCAGGCAGAAACACCTGACAGTTTCAAAGATCAAGCATCTTCAGATCAGCCATCACGTAAGAATAGAGTATTCTCACAGCAAGCCCTCTTTGTTATTCCACCTTTGAGGAGTTTTGCACATTTGATTCTGGGTAAAGCCTTTGTAGAGCACATAGTAACTTTATTTACACTGCAACCATTGAGCAAATAAACCATATTTATTCTTAAATTGGGTAGCTCAATCCATGTAGCTAAGTAGATATAGAAAGGAAACACTAGTGACATATGTTGCAATTCTTCTGTGTCTTTTGGTTTGCCTTTTTCCATTCTAAAGAATTCTGTGCTGTAGTTATTATTACATTTTGTAATTCTTTTACTTATGCAGTTATGTATACCTTTTTCCTCCTGTTACCTAGATGTGAATGGCAGAGTTTAATTCTCTGGAATTATAACCCTACCAAAGGACACTTTTAAAATAATTTGCTCTGTTGAGCAGTGGTAAAATTTTCAGGTGGGTCAAAAATTTACTTCTCTAATTCTCTGATTTAATGCTTGTTTTTGAAAGACATCTTCTGACCCTACACATCCATTACTACTTCTCAGACCCATCTATGCAGGTAATACAAGAGCATCTTGGTAATCTTTTTTGTCCTTCCTTTTGTTCTGCAGTACAGGACATAAAAGCATAATCTAGTGCTATGAATGAACTAGAATGAGCTGTGCAACTCACAGTTTCCAAAACCAACTGGTATGGTTCTTAGCTTGTGAGAAAATGTTTCCTACTGTTGAATATGTGCTCCTAGAGATTAGAAAGGTTGGGTTCAGGTATCAGTTCATATTCTTTATATGTTGAAAACTGTATTTCAATTACTGTGTAAACTGGAAAGTATATATGAAGAAAAGAAAGATGCAGACTGTGAACAAGAGCAGATGCAATAGTAGCTAAACAATAACAGGGATAGTCCTGAGTGAATGAGCCCAGCTCCAAATTTTTAAAAATATTTTAGTAATCCTACCTGAAAAAGATCATAATGAAACTGATTGCATATCAAAAGGCACCAGATTTTTATAGCTGTCATTTACTAATGTGTATTCCAAACAACACACTTAAGAGCCCATTCATTATTTATGTCTGAAGGCTTGAGATTGTGAATCTATTTCTTCAGCTTGCGCACAACAACAGCAATAATAACCTGCCACCTATTGCAGGTTTTCAGTTGATATCCAAGTGCTTTTCAAGCAGTGGGATATGGGTTATCCCTGTTTTACAAACAAGGAAGACAAAACTCAGAATATTTAAGCAAATTTTCCATACCCTCAAGACAAAGATGTTCCCAGCCATGGAACAGAACAGTCAGTCCTGTGCCTCATTCCCTAAGCCATGCATTTTGCAATTCATTTTAATTTTCAATTTTGTGCAATGTAACAGTGGTTTAATTCAATTAGTTACTAATTTGAAGATAAACAACTAATATGTAAGCATCCTCAAAGTGGGTTGAATCCTGCACAGTTTTTAATATTGGTGTTATAATTATTTCTGTATCTTTTTTTCCATAGACAGTTTAACTATACAGTTAAAACCTCATTCCACTGACAATACATGCAGATAAAAAATATTGTTGCTTTTCTTGCTGCTTTTATAATAGTGTATTTAGCAGTACCAAATAGCTTCATCTTTTAGTATTTTCATTAATTTAAAATCTTTTCTTGCTTTTTTTCATTATACAGTCAGCTTTTGCCTTAACTGTGAAGGCAATCCAAAAAGACCTCTGCTCCAAAGCCTTTTTCCTGCCACCATAAAAAATAAAAGGATTCCAAAAAGAAAGAGAAATATTAATTTTTTTGTTCAACTTACAGAATTACACGTACAAATCAGCTATTTAAATAATGGCCATTCCCCTATTTATTCTCTTAATTTCCCTTAATTTTTCTCTCTCTTAATTCCTCAAATTATGAGAAATTGAGAGTTTTTATAATTGTCCCCATATCAAACACTAAAATAAATGTTGCATCATCTTCTGTAAGTACAATGGACTAGTATGCTCTTATCTTTATTTAAAACTTAGACAAAACTGCTATTGATGTTCATGTTAGCACAAGAGGTTTTAGGTATGAATTAGAAGCTATTGTTAACTGTCAAAGTTGGTCTAATGGGTTCTCTAGAAACTTCTTTGGACAAAAGGTTCCCTTTCTCATACTGACTATTAAGAGATTTTTTGATTGACTTTTTTTTTTTATCTTCACCAAAGTCAATTTATGAATTTCAGATAAAACTAACATCCCCTGGAAGGCTTCGAGCTCCCCTTCCTAGTGATAGATTCCTTTTTTCATAGGAAGCCTATGCTTCTAAGGTTGCTACCTGAGGACAGGCTCTGAATTGGCCACTTGGAGTGTGTCTGCTTAATATACATTTCAAAATAGTTGAAGTTAGTAGGCACTTGGATGGTAGGAATTTATTTTTAAGGAGCTGAGGATGGATACTAAAAATGAAAGAGTGTTCACAATGGGTGTTAGTATTTAGTTAGTGAGATGGAGATCTGCAACTCTATGAGAACCTTTTTCTGAATCTACCTTTAAAAACACTGCCTTAATTATTTAAGTACTTGAAATTAGAATGTATTCCTATTGTATAGTGATATTTAGTATCTAAATATGCTACAGTATAGTTCTACTTATATGTCTGTTAACTAGGAGTAAAAGGCATCATCTTGACTGTTATGCTGTTGAGAACAAATCATCCTGAGATATTTACTTTGTGGCACAGCAGAAATAGTTTTTGAATATTCCATTCTAGTATGGTATTTTGAAATCACTTAGTCAAAAGGTTTGTTTTCCTTCATTTTGTGTTCCTTCATAGATGTAGGAAAAATGTTTATATTTATAAATAAATAATTAGATAAACTTAAAAAATCATCTTTAAAATGGCCAGCTATTTTATAATAGCCCAACACCTCTATTTTATCTGATTTTTGGGGGTTTGGCTTTTCTTCATAACCTATTCGATCTGTTAAAGGAATAAAAAAGTTTCACGACACGGTGCCTGATTTATATGTACTTCTATAGATGTGTGACCTGCACAGTAACAGACCCAACTGTTACTAAAGGTCCCATGACTGTATGACCCTTTGAGCTAAATTTATCAGAGATGCTTTTTCCACTCTTTGAAGTTAACTTTTTTGATTCCATGGGACTCTTACAAAAGGTCCTGTGCTAGTCACTAGGTGATATTTGAGAGGTAGGTGCCAGAAAACATGAAGAACAGAATGCTTAGCAATAAAGCTTATTAACATTCCTTCTGCTGTTGTGGAACACTTTATATGCAGATCACTGGCAAAAGCCTCCAGAGCAGTTAGGATCTGTCCTGGTGATAGACAGTGTAGTTGCTAATGTATTTTATTGTACTGTTATAAAATAAAGTGCAAAGGTTATAGAGAGCCTTACATACTTTACGCACATTCCTATTTGATGAATTTTTTGATATTTTGATGTGTAGCCTGTTTATCATATTTTCCATTTGCCAAGTCTATTTAAATTTTATAAATATAATTTTTAGTGCTTGCTTTCATTATTAACCTACCTGCACTACCTTCAAAACTAATACACTGCAACACTTGTAGAGACTGTACAAAGGAATGACTATTACGCATGTAACCGCTTGTTCAGCAATACATTTGCTCTTTCAGTTTAAAACCAACATAGTCCAGAGCAAATTCAAAATGTATAAAATAAACATTATATTCCCTGTCTAGTTCTCTGCAGTTTTCCTCTTCTAATGCTGAACCTGCCAAACATGCTAATGTAGGAATTAACTCCCAAAACATTTAAGTTTTTTAGCTAGAAATTATAAATACAAGGGGTTTTTGTAAAGCATAAACAATTAATGTACTTATTGTAACAGGAAAAGATCTCTTTCTGCAGTACAGCAGAGAGGACATCTAGTATGGTTCTTTAATTAAGGTCCTTCAGTGATTTGTAACAATCACTGTCTGTATGTGTGTTTGACTTTAACAGTCAACAAGGAATTTCATTTTTACTTAACTTTCCCTGAGTGTTCTCAATGCCTTTCTGGCAGGAAATACTTTCTGTTTCGTAAAGTTAGACAATAGTACTTATTAACAGTATCCAGGCAAGTGTTAGGAGAAAAAGAAAAGAAAGAATTACATTTCTGCGTAAGGCTTTTAGTTAATTTGGAATGAAGAAATCTTTGATCCTTTCTTTACTCCACAGAGACTAATTTACCTAGCATGTCTCTAAGTGGAATTTCCCTGCAAACTCACAAATGTTATTGTAACTGACATTCATCTTTTCCTTTTATTTATTATCCATCAGTATTGTGGTTTGGTTTTTTTAAATGTTATTGACCTTTAAACCTGTTGTTATCAAACTGCAAGGAAGAGATAGAGACTTTTTTCAGCTCCCTTCATTCCCATGTGACCTGCAGGGAGAATAGATTCAAAATAGACTAGTTCCTCCCAGGGCAATACAAGACAGAAGAGAAAAGCAGTGTCATTTCCGAAGAGCACACTGCTAGAGTAAACTCAGCATGAAAAAGGAAGGAGTTGCAGCGTGTTAGAATTCTTCCTTCACAGCCTGGATTTTTACAGGAGACGGATTTGAAGGGCTTTAAAAAGAAGAGGATTTTAAAAAAATGCTTTGAAATGGAGTACTTTGAATATAAGCTTTTTAAGGACAACTGAAGTTTGACTGCTAGAAATACTGGAGGAATTTTTCAAAATGAGCATTGTTATGAAGCCAAGATCCCGATCTACCAGCTCCTTAAGGACTGCCGACACAATGTGGTAATGTGTTTGGTTTGTTTCTTTCAGGCTCTCCCTCCTATTATGACACGCAGATATGTCCCAAGAAAGTCACAGGCTTTAATTTTGACTTGATAGATTTTGCATGGTTATTGAAGATGTTCAGCTGTTGAGTTTCACAGTTATTAGTAAGGAGTAAAATTAGGTAGCTTTTTATTTTATAACACACTATATATAATATTTAAACAGAGAACCCATTACATACTTTTTTTAAACACATTGCTTATATTTTTTTCCCATTCAGTAGTCAGATTTAGTCCTTGCACTTACAAGTACCTTCTAAAAATCTTCACTAGACTTATTTAAGGAAGAAAAATTATAATATAAAGCTTGCATTGCTGGAGGCTGGAGAGTAAAATGAAACTAAAGTTTGTGTGAGCTATTTTGGGATACTTACATGTAGTTTTGCTGCATAGATAGACTGACTGGTAGAGATGTGCCCTGGGAAGAAACAGACTTTGCAGCAGCATGCGTAAGACTGTGCTGTTTTGTGCTTCATGTGTTTCTCCTCCTCTCTGTGGCTCAGAGGAGTAGGAGCAGCGTGTAATACTGACCAATCTGTATGACTTTCTTGCAGATTTTTTCAGTTAGCAATCAACAAAGTTCTGTCTTTTGGATACTTATTTTTTGCTTTTTAAAGCTTAATAGGCACTGACAGGACAGGTTGCTATTAAGTATGTGAAATAAATTCCCTTTACCCTTTTAATGTCTCCTACAATTTTTCTGTCTCTCTAATAAAGCCACCATCATTTTAATAAACACATTATAGACTAATTCTTCAGAGCTATATTTAACTGCTATAAAGTGATGTAGTTTAAAATATAGCTTTTGTTTAGAAATCAATGGCATATATTTTGCTGTGTGATAAGAAGATAAGTACACTACTCAAGCTAAAGAAGGATCCTAGTTGTTCTCAGAAACTGCTAAGGCAGAGTTTGGCTGAAATAACTGCAGTAAGTAGTGGCTCTATATTAAAATGCAATACCCTGTTGGTGAACTATGTATTGCTAAAGTTATACTCTGCAGGGTGTCTCCAAGGAAGTAAGCTAAAACATACATACCTTAGCTATTACGTACAATTGTGCAAATAAATCAGTACCTTTGATTAATTCTTCTGCCTTTCAATTATTTCTTTGTTGACTGCTTCCATTAATTCTTGCAGGAAAAAAAGAAAAAAAATCAAAGAAAAAAATCGTTGGAATTGATACTTGCAGGTTGATTTGACCAGCAAGTATTGTGTCTGAAGTCTCTGCCTGTCTCCCTTTTGTTGTTGTTGCCTTCAGTTATAATGCTAATCTGGTAGCTGAGAATACCTGTTCTGCTAGTTGTAAACTGGGAGTCCTTTGCTACTCTGCTGTTTGGGAACACTGTCTGAGCTCAGAGGTGTCTCTCAGGGTGATCCTTGGAGGCTGACTGGACAAGGAACATGCTGTTCCCTGGTGGTGTGGAGCAGAGCCAGGCAAGCCCTGCCCCAAGCAGAGGGAAAATGGAGTGCAGAGGAAGGAGAGAATGGGAGGGAGCCACTGGCCGCCCACACTGAGCTCAGCTCCTGGCTGCCGCTGGGAAGGTGGCAGTTCTAGGCCAGCCCACCCAACCCACCCCACCCAACCAAGCAACCTTTGAGGTGGGCCTGAGCAGACCAGTTTCCAAATCACCTGCATGCCTTTGCTTGGTGTGCTTAATCATCAGAGTCTGTGGGTTTCTACCCATAGATCAGTACTGCTTCCTGCAGTTCTCTGGGGCAGAATAACAACACTATAGTTTCACTACAGTATTAACGCTTAGGGACAAGTAACATGATTAAATGAGGAGCACTGATAGATGTTCAGGCCAGGAGATAGTGAAAGCTATACCACAGACTTCTCCTTTCGGTGTCTGTTAACATAGTGATCCTCTTGTGTATTAGAGTAGCAGGGGTGCAGGAAGGAGAAAATGGGAGAATGTGAGAAGACATGGGAGTTTGTGGGTCTCAAGACACAGGGACTATAGTGACAGGACTGTTTTAAAGTATAGATACCCCTCTTCCAAGGGTTTGAGGAAAATTATCCCAGGATAACTTTCCACTACAGTTTCCCATGTGAACAAACTTCCCATGAAGAGCAGAAACACACAGAGACTCCCAACACATAGAGACAAGTGAGAGGACAGAAAAGACGTAAAGAAAAGACAGTTGCTCTAGTTGCCCTGAAATCACACTCAGTCTCTGTCCAAAAGATACAGTAAGTTTAGGGTATGTAGTAAAAGCATGATATTCTTTTTAGTATCAATATTGCAAAGCATCCAAGGAGTATCTCCACTGCTGATGTGCTGTGATAGGCACACCAGGTGGCTTTGAGCAGATGCAGGTGAACCCAGGCTGTGCTGATGCATCCCCTTGTAAAGTTGGCTGGGTTGAGGATGGCTGCTGTTTAGCATGACAGTAGGGTGTGTAGGCAAACCTTATCGTTCTAAGGTATCTTGGAAAATTGATCCTAATGTTACATTCCTCGCTTCAGGAGTGACTGTGAAGTGTGGTTTTGAATTAGAACATTTCTGGAAAATAGTCCAGGAGGGATAAATCATGGTGCAAACTTTTCAACTGAGACAATTGATACGTCTTTTTATTCCAGAGAAGAAATAACAAGGAAGTAAGGAAACTCATGGTAAGGTAAAACTTTGGCTGAGATAGGAATATGTTAATTTAAATGAGAATAAGTTTCCACTTTCTTAACAATTTGCCACTAAACAGTGGAGCAGCAGTGTTCTACAGAAAATGTCGTATTTCTCTGGTGATTTTTTTTCCTATTTGGATAAAGAAAATGTTGAATTTAAAAAAGATACTATTCTAGTTATTCTATTATTATTCTACTATTCTGAATTAAAATTTTAGAAGTTGAAATTATTAACTGCTGGCAAGTCAAGCAAGCAGCCAAGGGTTTTTGGTTGTTGGACAGCATCTTACTGGCTAGAAGTGAGGCAGCTGATCAGATTCTAGAACTTCTTTTGTTTTTCATGATACATACAACTAGCCCCAAAAGTTTGTAAGCCTCAGGAATATTGTCAGCTTTTCTGCATGGTGTGTCTAGAGTTACCTGTTTACTTTGTGGGTTGGTATTATTGGGTTTTATTTATTTTTTGTAATGTCTGCCAATTTGGGCTTTTCTTCTTTTTGGAACTTAGGATTGGTTGATCTGCAAAGGGCACATCCCAGCCTCTCCAGTGCCCCTGAGAGCAAAGGTGTTAAATGATTCAGTCTGTGGTATTATATAGAACACTGCCTCTATCCTTATTTACCTCCAGAAGTGAGTGGTATTGCTCGTCTGCAGCATCATGAAGTTCAGTATATTGGAAATTACTGAAGGATGTTGTCCAGTATGAATTTCTCAGTCAATAACACATTTATAGATGAGTGGAACAAAACTGATCTATTGTATGAACATTTTATGACTGTACCCTTAAATATGTGGATCACAAGAGTGCTGCTAAATAAAAGTCTTGTTGAATGGAGACAATAAAATACTTTTGGCTTGACATCAGTGGATAGTATTGTTTCTGTAGCAGAAGTGTTAGGACAGAAGTGTAGACATCAGCTGTGCTGACCTGAGGTAGCTGCACTGGCTTCCTGACTTAAAAGTATCATAAAGTGGAACTCTGCCATGACTGTGACCCAGTCTTTTGGTACTCATGTGTGACAGTAAGAAGCTGTGGCCACATCACATTGCTTAAGATCTGGCCATCCCAAAACCATTCAGCTCCTCAGTTAATACCTTGGTGCTAGCAAGCCTATTGCCAGTATAAAGATGACAAATATATACAATAAATGATACTGAATGAAGCGTATACCTCTACGTTATTGTTATTAGACCTATATTTGAAGTTAACTGCTGACTTTCAGATTGGGAATCTGAGTGCTGAGGAGATCAAGAGCAAAACCTGGCTATTCCTTGAAGGAGTCTTTGTCTAGAGGGCAGAGAATGTAAATGTTTGTAATGGTAACAGTTTATGCCAGTGAACAGTATTAACACCAATCATATCACTTGGCTGTTGAAAAGAGTTAAGCTTTTTTATTCCTTTATTGAGTGAATCTTTTTTCCTGTTCAGTATTATGATTTTTTTTGTGTGAGCCAAGTGCCTGTTGTCATTGTTGGCGATATTACTTGTCCCCTTGCCATATCTTAAACAAAACAGGTTCACAACCTCACATACTATCTCATCACACTTTTAGTGGTTGAATGTGTTGAATACAGTCCACTGGGATAGTTCAATGCAAGCTACACGGAACACAAACTCATGGGTGGGGATTGAAGTACCAAATATCATATGCAGAATTGTGGGATTTCTGGTGCTAAGGAAAACTGGCAAGCTACAGATGACCTTTCTACATGAAGTCTGACTTTGACGGAATTTGTGGGTGACTTCATTAAGAAAAATAGGCTTTCATAAGCAGTATGGGCCTCAAATCGTGACAACTATAGAAACTCAAGGTGATGCATATGCTGTTAATTATTGTGTTGGTGATAATGAGGGAGCCTGCATAGTGTGATATGTTAAACAGTGTTATTTTTACAAAGTGAAAGGGGAACAAATGCTATTTTGTCAGTGAATTAAGGGTAGAGTTTGATGTGATCAACTAGTCTATTTTCTAACAATATAAGACATGTCCTACTGGGCTTGACCAATAGCCTTCCTAACCTGTTATTCTGTTGTCTCATGCACCAACAGGGAAACATGAGTGCCTGTCCAATTTCAACAATCCATTCCCATCATATTGCCCAGCGTCTACTAGTGTTGTATTAGGGATGTTATAGGGCTCATCCTTGGCTGTTCTCTTTTTTGTATTATCTGTGTACCTGTTTGTCCATGGATTTGCCTGATATCTTTTCAGAATTTGCTGGTAAATCATCTTCCCATACAGCCTTCTGATAACCTTTCTGCCTGTGTAAGAAAGAACTTTTTATTTACTGTGCTTTAAAATTAGTTCTGTCATTGCGGCAATTGATGAAAGAGGCTGCATTCACTTATCCACCAGCTTCGCGATTTTGTTAAACTCAGTTGTAACTTTTTCAGCCTTTTCCTGTAGAAACTGTAGAGCTGTAGCCTTCTTGTATTTCTCTAAAAAGGCTACTGCCCCTCCCTTGATCATTTTAGTTTCCATTCATTGTATTTCCTCAAACACCACTGTGTCCTTGAAATACAGACACCAGATGGCAGGCATTACCCAAGATGTGAACACACCAAAGTTCTTACACAGTGGTAAAACATGCTTGCTTTTTTTCTCAGCACCTTTGTTGATGATGCCCAGTATGCTGTTAGCTTTTAACTGCCATTTCAAGTTGAGTCAGTAATTTTAAATAATTGTTAGTGTTTTTTCTTGGCCATACAATCTTTTGGCATATTCCTATCTCTGTGTGGTTTTTTAGAGCTGAAGTATTAGACTTGCCAACAGAAAATCCAATTACTTTAACATTTTGATAAGAACTGATGTCTTGAAATAACAAGTGTTGTTTTTTTTTTTAAATAATATTGCAAACCACATGCCAAACTGAACAAAGTTTGACTCCAGCAAAGAGAGAGCACTTCTTCAGAGGCACTTTCTTTCAAGTTACATCCAGATAAACATACATAATATTCTTTCCCTACCACGTGCAAGATGTACAGTGTAGTTCTTGCCATTTGCTTTAGTGTACTAACAATTCGCTTTCAGTTTTCCTGAAAATATAATTGTCTTCACAGCACAGTTCATTCTCACACCTTCTCCCTGAGCACATCTGTAGGTTATCAGCTTGTGGACATAGCTCTGTAACTGGACCACAAAGCCAGTGGAGAGGAGGCAATTCAGTGTCTGTCCCTAGTGTAGTGTGAGGGAAAGGGCAGCTGGTTTCATAGGGAGTTCACTTGACAGCTCAATCTAAATGAACAAATCCCATTTACAGCTGGTTCAACTGACGAAAGAAGGTAGTCCAAACCTAGATCAATGTTGAGGTGCCTTGATGGAATCCTCTGCCTTTTATTGCCTTTGCTTACATCATGTAACTAGTGGTGGTATTTTGTTCCACAAGGAGGGGTTACTTTCTTCCTATCATCGCTTCTGAGAAGCACAATTACAGTGTAAGGCATAACAGATGGGATCCACCTCACATAAAGACAGATGTTTGTCGTACCTGAACTAGTAACCTCATGCTCTTCCTGGAGAGAAATACCTGTTTTCAGGTATGACTTACATCCCATATTTTAGATGTCTCCTCAGAAGATGATGTGCTCTTGATGTCATTGATTTTATCAGCCTAAGCTTCACTCAAAATAAATAATATATATAAATGAAATCTAACTTGTATATGGGCACCTACAGTGTGCACATTTAACCAGATTAATTCTTTCTAATGCAACTAACATGCTGAATATATGCTTTAATATTTAATAGTTTTAACATTATTTTATAATATAAATAGAGTATTCATATAAAACAAGGCAAGTCCAGTACAGAATAAAAAGTATTAGAACACAGCAACAAGAATTAACCAGCTATTTAGGCTAAATGTAATACTGAAAGAACTCAGCGCTTCAAATCCATGAAGTCACTAAGCAGTGACATCATCATTCTAATGGCATCACAAATGACAACCTCATTACTGTGATTCCCATCAGATTTCAGCTACGGTGGTTTTTAAGTCAGATTTATATGCACTAGAGCATATAAATAGCACCTAATAGTGCTGTTATAAATGCAGTCAAATACTAATAAACTCAAAACTTCAAGCACTAAGTCAAAAAGAGTTTTCTTTATAGATATTTAAAAAATACTTTTCCCCTTCTATGAAAGTACTAAGCATTAAGAAAAGGAAGAAGATTGTTTCAGAAACATTAATAACTGTCTTTCTTTGTCAGAGATCTCAAATTCAGCAGAGATCAATTAAAAATTTCATTTTAGTAGTTTCATTATGCTTTACTTCAATTTAGTAATTTAAAATCATTATTCAAATTAACTATTTGAATAAAAATTCATGTCAGACTAGAAAGAAAAGAGTTTATTTTTATGAAAAAACTTTAAGTAATTCTGAAATTAAATTTATTTTAATAATCATAATTTATTTTTGTGTTTTTGAAAAGTTTCCATTGGGGGAAATTATATTGGTTGGTTACCTAAATTTTGAAGGAATTCCCGTATTGAATTATATAAGACCCTACTAACAGAATGTACCCACAACATGTTTCAAAGAAAGGACGCAGATGCTACATACCTACAGGGCAAGACAAGACTTGCATGTTGGTGTTTGCTGTACTGCCCTGGGAGCTGGTAGGATGATGCTCTATCAAGGCCAATTAACCCTCTGACACAGTGACAGGCTGCTTTTTGAACCCCAGTGACTAATTTCACTTGGTGTCATACTACATCTCATAGCTCCTGTCAGCTTCCACCCACACACACATCAGAGCAGATTACAGCAAGCACTTTTCGGAAATTCTTTCAAAGAGGTATACATTGAGAAATAAACAGCCAGTCACTATGATCCTTGTTTGCCGCTGCCCTGGAGCATCCCCTACATGAGATCAATTATATAAGATCATCTTCATTCTCAGACCTTTATATTCATAATCATCTTTATTGTCTCAGACATTTCCATATTTAGTGATTTAAAGCTTGTGAGTAGAGCTCTCGTTTGATATGTGATCTCTCCTTGACTTGGCCAAAATCTATTTTTTTTTTGTCCTAAGCCTATAGATTTGCCTTATTATTGGGTTCCAACTCTATAGCTAGTTTTAGTTTTAGTTCCCTCATTTGCATGTTTGCTATCCTTTTTTGCATTTAAATCTTCCTTTCCAACAGAGTTTGGGATAGCCTTCTTCTATTGAATGTCATTAAAATTTGCCTTTGAGAGACTGCAACAAAACATTTTCATAATGTTAACTTTATTTCACAAAAAAAATACTCACTTGGTTTCAGTTTTTGCCTGCAAAACTTCCAGATATGAAATAGACATCTTTATGCCTGAAACTGAGTAATTGCATTATTGTGTTACTGCAGCTTTCATCCTTCCTTGTTCAACATCTTCTATATTATTTGATACCATTATTGCTATATCAAAAATACAGCAAATAAAGGTGTTCTAATCAGCTTAATCCTTTTAGTGTACTTGCACTTTAGATGTGTGATGCTTATAAACTTGATCAAAAGTGCTTTTGTGAAAATGTATGTATCTATTTAAAATGTAGCATATCATATACTATAACTTGCAGATTCCTCATTTGTATCTCTGTATTTTCCAAGCGTGTCCAGTGGACTAAAATTTTGATTTAGGTCTCAGAAATTATATTTCTTCATATTTACTGTGAGAAGCTACAGTGTGAACCTGTACTCCTTATGTTCTATTAGACCTTATGAAGTTCATCACATTTCCATAAGTGAACCCCTTTGTCATAACATTTTGTAGTCTTTCTGCTATCATTGCATGCCATCCTAAAGTGTGTCTAAACTAAACTGTATGCATAAATCCTGTTTTCCCCATCCTCACTTTTGTTCCAGTCAAGTATTTTTCATACATAAAAATATATCTGCTTCTACTATTTTCCCCTTGGCATAGCTTGAGCAATTTTTATATAAACCCACGTCAAATAGTCATGTGACATTCTCAGCTCTCGCATTTAAAATTAAAGATCTAATGATTACACAAAAATATGTGTAAATTTCAAAAATTAAAAGGTGAGAAAAAGATACATTACTTGTTTTTAAAACGTCACCATTTTAAAACAATCACAGCATCCATGCTTGTATAGTCAATAGAGGAATTGGTGTAAGTCTAGAGGGCTGTTCAGATAATCAGGAGTGACATCCTAACAAAGGCAGGTGCTCCCAGCTTTATTTTGAGCTCTCCCCAAAGGGACCACTGGGGAGCCTGGCCTCCAAGTTGAGACATCTCTGCAAATCTGTGCTGTTATTCTTCCCTCTGTGGTCTGTAAACAAATGTTTTTTTCATATTTTGAAACTGTGATGTTAGCAAGTTTTTTTTTAGAAAAAGGCAACTTTTTTTTTTGTGCATTTAATTCTTATTCTTGATTCATGTGTATATTTATTTTGCATGCTTTGCATAAAGATGGTATGACAAAGCTTTTATCTGCTGGTGTTGAAATGTACATAAAAAAGAAATACAGAGAAAGGACATTCAATAGAGTGAAATGCTGTTGCACATATAATGGATAGATTTCGTCCAATTTCTGTGTACAGTTTTTCATTATTGTTAAGTCTGAAACTACATAAAAAAATTGTCAGCAGGAATAGCCCCACTTTGTGGAGGGAAATATGATGAAATAAAGATGAACATTTAGAAGTTAGCAGGCCTGCACTTACAGTAGGAGTGTAGGAGTACTATTTAAGCTAGCTCTGACTGACTCAATAACAGTAAAATGGAACATGTTCACTTATGACAAATGAAAAGGTCAGGTTGCAAAAGAACAACACTAACATCAGTACCTCTGAGGGTAGATGTCCTGGTTATACTCATCAGCAGATGCTTTTTCAGTAGTAGAGGCCATATTAGTCCCCTGTTGCTCTCCCTGCATAGTTTTTTGGCTACCAAAACACGGAGTTACTCTGAGAAGGTCATCAATGGAAAGGGGAAAAAATCACCATAGTTCTTTCAGACTGGAAATGGAAGTAAGGGCCTGAAGGAATCCCTTGCTGATGCTGGAGAACTACGTTTCTTTTTCCACCCACTTGAACATAAGTTTTCTTCAAAGCATGTTCAGTGATGTGAAAGCAATTAAAAATTTATGAAGGACCGCTGCATTTGAGCATGCATCTGTAAAGCATAGCTTGAAAGTATTTTGTAGTATGCAGCTAGGTTGAAAGGCACATTTAGGGAGATGCTATTAGTGCTTCCAAATGAGTTTCAGGTTTTCTTCATGTCTCCTTCAATTTTACATTACTTCAGCCTTAAAATAGTACTGAATTCTGAAATTGGAGTATCCTGTAATTCTATAATAATTTTATTTCCTACCATTCATTTCATCCCTTGCCAGTCATTCAACCACCTGGGCATTGAACAATTCATGCAGCACGGGTTGCACTTTCGAACAGAATCTGCTCAAGCCATTCCTGGCATCTTGTTTACTTGTTCACTTATACTAGAAAAGAGATCTACACTATAAATTAAGTAAATGCTTATTTACAGCAGCATACAATTGGAGTTTTATAGCTTTTCATTCCTAAATTATGTTCTGGCTTTTGTTCCTTTTTCTCTAAATTTAAGTTTATTTACCCTTTAATACCCACTGTTACACAATTTAATTTTTCAGAGATTCTGAAAAAGTCAAACCAGACTTCTAAGAACAGGACTGAAAAGAGAAATTGGGTGTGTATCAGGAACTACTGTGATTTGTTTCTCTCCAGATTGGATAACAATGATGCTTCCCTGACTTCTTTTCTGTCTTTATTCTGCAGTATAAACCTCTGCATGAATAAGATAATGATGTAGTAGATGTGTGCCTTTCCTGTGACAAGGGAAAAAACATTCTTCTCAAGTCACTCTGGCTGCTCTTTGGTTTTTATATATTGCATAGTGAACATTTTGGCTGTTTTGTCCACAAAGTATTCAATACTGTAGATAGACCTTTATTTCACCTTTCATATTCAGTTCTTTTCTTTAGCAAACAGGCTTTTAAAATTTGAAATGTAATGTTTCCCTCCTCAGCAGCTTGTGATCACTTTAAGTATCCCCAAACCCCCAGAGTTTCAGTATTACTGCTCATTGTTCAGTGCCCATTTTGACAGCTAGTATATTAACTCTGGAAGATAGTCAGTGTCCAAATAGGTGTTTATATTGTTACCTTCTCCCTCTCTTTATTATATTTAAGTCCTACTTTGATAGTTTTGTCTGCCTTAATTTGCTGACAGTTCAAAACATACTTACTAGAGCTTCACAAAAAAAGTAATCTGTGATTTAGAACCCAAGGACAGTAAAATTGTTTACCAGGCTGTTATAGCTGTTACCTGTTTTCACAAGAAATCCCGGTGATAATAATCTTTCATTTGTACCCCCCCATAGAGGACATCTGACAAGAATCAATTCCCCCTCTAGACACAGAGGGGGGAAAAATTACAACATTTGAGGGGAAATACACGGAGCATAAGGGATCTTTTAAAAGTTAGAATATTTATGGAAGGCATGGTAAGAGAATACATGGATCAAAGCCAATAGGACCCATGGTTCCAAGCTTGCTAATGATCAGTGATAGGCACTACAGTTGCATAATTAATTACTTTTAAAAAGTTCAACCTATTCTATGTCACTTCTCAAGCAAACTGTTCAGATGCCCTTCATTTAATGAGCTGGAAAATGATGCTGGCCGGCTCAGTGATATTGAAGCTGTGCCCTTTCCAGCCTAGTCTGCAGAAGTTTATTTTTTGATTTATCCTCTTGGGTACATTGACCAAGCTAATTTCTGTTTTGATCTTTGTTTTAGCGTTCCTCTTGACATTAGTCAAGACATTATAGTCACCTCAGTGCCATCTGCTCTGAATTCTATGCTGTTAAGGAAAGATCCATGATTGCCTAGGTTTCAGTATGACCAAAATGACTGTTTAGGTTTGATGCCACGTAAGGTCGAGGACATTTGAGAAAACATATAAAGTCAGTTGATATTGGCACAGGCATTGTTTTTATGCTTGGTAACACTATGATTAGTGACTTAATTCCTGACATATGTTTTTCATTCTTTAAGGGTCAGAGATGTGAGCTGGAAAAATGTTAGGAGTCGTTCTTTGAATCTTCATGAAGTCTTAACATTTGTGGCAACTCAAATGCCACAATTGCCTATTAAAAGGTTTTGTTCTCTCACCACTATAATCCTCTTGCCATAAGTCAGTTTGTAACTGATGTGCTCATTGTGACATACGCACACAGGTAATCCTTCCAAATGAATCTGGATTTCAGCCCTAGAGGTCTATGTCCCCTCCTAAGGCCATAGTATCTTGGAATGGTTTGGGTTGGAAAGGACCATAAAGATCATCTATCTCCAACCTCTCTGTCATGGGCAGAGACACCTTCCTTCCACTAGACCAGACTACTGAAAGCCCTGTTCAGTTCAGCCCTGAAGACTTCCAGGGATGGGGTGAACATGTGAGGGTTAGGGCCTTACTCATATTTATCAGCAGTGCCATAATTTGTCTTTGATTCACAGATAGTAATTACATTTGCATTTTTGGCAACCAGGATGTTCACAGCTGTGAAGCAATGTATTTTTCTCCTTGGAATATCCATTCTCAAAAAAGGCTGGAAATGAATAACTAGGAAATGACATTTTGTAAAGCCATCACAGCTTTTCATCTTGTCCAAACAGCTTTTTCACCCTTCCCCGCACCCCCCACCCCCGGCTCCCCCATGTCAGTAACATGACTGTATGACATTGCTACTTCATATTGTGCATTTGCAACTTTCTTACAATTATTTATTTCAACATTAAAATATAGGTTTGTATTTATTTCATCAGTATCATTACATGGTTTTAGATGGATGGGAAGCATGCATTTTTCAGTTTCCAGTAGCTCTTCAGAACATTTTGCTTTATCACCTAAAATTGATTGATTTCCTAACCAGCAGTTATTTTCTGGATGATTAATTGTAATTGAAAGCAAAACAGTGTAACTCTTTTAAAATTCAGACAGGCCAGCTGCCCTCTCTGCTGTCTCCTCTTTTTTTTCCTATTTTTTTCCTATTTCCATCAGTAGATCATGGTAATATTTGGGCTTTTTCTTCAAAATAAGATTGTATTTCAGTTTAAATATTCATTGGTAATTAGGAACCCGTATCCTGGTGAATGACAATTTTAAGAGCAGCCTGAACCTCTTTGACACTGCTGTACTATCTCTTTGTGGCTCAGAACCAGTATCTGGTTCCGGAGTTACCACCTAGTTCTTTTGATGTTAAATTAGCCTCAGACACTGTATTCCTTGGAGCAAAAGAAAAGGACCCATTTCCTGAAACTTAGCTTTGCAGATTTAGCTCTTGTGCAATATTCTTTATTGCAGCTGCTTGGAAAAAAATTAAATCCAGCTTTCCATAAAAGATGAACTATAATGACAATCACAAATATTACTGCATAACAAAATTGTTCATGAAGATTTAAATAATAGAGAGATTCCCACTACTGGTTATTTCACTTTCTCAGGTGTCAGGGAATTGTATGAACTTTAATATTTGAAATATAAACAAAGATTCTCTTCCTTCCTTCTCTACTTTAAGTACTCCCTGAGGAGTTTATTTAGTTGTAATCAAACATTTCATGTCTCAAGCATGCTTGTAGAAATCTCTGAAATTGTACAAACCCATGAATATTCTGAAAACTTATGCTTACTAAATTGCACTTGTATGTTGACACCTAAGTTTATTACCAAGACCTGTATTGGTATTTCACTCAGTGCTACTTTATTCATGCACTAAAGAATTCAGATATAAATTAATTCCTGTTTTCATTGCCTTAACTTTTAACCATCACTGAAAAAAATTCAGAGAGAAAAACAGAACACAAGCCTTCTTAATTGGTTATCTTTTTTAATAGCCTGTTTTTTCATGGATAGGCATGTCGTCCTCTGTTGGCAAACAGCCATGGCTGGAGGGGGTAAAAAACAATAGTGTATGAAAATATGTATTCTCAAGGTTTCCTTTAGGCAAAATTACCAGATTCCCAGGAGGAGATGCTTGCTCATGTGCTATCCTGGCAGGGCTGTATAGTAGAGTATTTGGCCCCTGCCAGGTTTTTCTCCTTTACACCTCAGTAATGTTTCATTTGCTGCATTAATTACTCCTTAACCTTTTTTTTTTTTAATTCTTTAGTCCTTTTTGTTGTGTTCTGGAAAAAAAAAATAATTCTATCTGAAAGGATAATTCATGATTTTCTGTCTCTTATAGAAGTGCAGCATGGTGTCGACAAAAAAATAATGCCATATTTTAAAAAAAGCTAATCTAATCAACTTCTCACCTGAAGTAAAAAAGATTTTCTTTCTTACTTTCTAAACTTTTTTTCATAAAATTTCATATAACAAATTTTTGATGACTTTTTTTCCCAGGTCATTTGTTTTATTGTCTTTTTTTTTCCCTGTGTGTTTTTTTCCCCCTCCATTATTCCTTTCTTTTGCTTTCAAATTTTACAGAAATACCTGCTCCAATGTCTTCTTCCACTCTGTTTTTATGGAGCTCTTGAAAAGTACATGTACCAAAATTAGTAAATAAGCAGGTCTTTCTTCTTATTCCTTTACATGTTTCCTATGAGGAAAAAGAGTGAATTTTCTAAAATTTCTCCTTATCTCACCCAAATCTGCTTTTGATACATTTTTTAAAAACAGTGTTTCTGATAGTTCCACTGCTCTTGTTATTACTTCCAGCAGTGTTAGTTTTAGGTGGTAGCAGGGGTTTTGTTTGGTTGGTTGGTTGGGGTTTTTGTTTGTTTTTAAGGACCAGAGCTCTTGGCACTTTACAAAGTTCCTATTTTGCAGGTAGGGAAGTGGAAGCACAGAAGGGGATAAAATGATTCATTCAGGATGACTCATCCAGTGAAAGAACAGTTTTTCCTATGGTCTCATCCTACTTCATTTCCACAAAACAAAAGAATGAAACAAAGGATTTCCTGATAGTTTGATGCTCCCTCAGCTGCATGGGGGGACCCATGTCTGCTTAAGTTTTCTCCTTGACAGCCAAAGACTTTGACCATGAATTCTACACCAGAATTATAGGTTAGACATGGTGAATGGTGCATCTACAGTGGTGCCAGCTGGGGAGGCACATCATGACACAACTATGTGTGTGGTCAGCTTGGCAGTGCCTTGCATGTGTAGGCTGAGTTTTGCTGAAAAGAACTCCTTGAAAAGTAGGTTTTATCTGGCAAAACTGTTGATTCTCCTGGGAATGCTTCACAGGATGAAATAACCAGACATCATGGCAAATATTGGAAGACAAAGCTTGTTCCAAAAGCAACAATGTTACAGTGAAATTTTTTCAGCTGTAGGGACTGATGCGAGATGCTGGGCTTTCTCCTTTTTGGTCTCTTGGATCGCACATTTTGTAATGTTTCCAGAGTGACATAATCCCTCCTTAGTGCCAGCAATTATGGCATGTCCTGTCCCAATTTTACTGATGACATAGGGATCAAGAAAATAAACTTTTGAAATCAAGTTGCCCAACAATTTTTTTTTTGCACAAAGTCAAACAAATCATACACAGCTTTCCTGATAATAGGAAAGTACTCTATACAAAAGATGTCCTTATGAATTTGATTTTTTTTAATTTGTAAGCAAATGGCATTTTAATAATTTTGTTCAGATTTTATGATTTGGCCAGACTTTGCAATGCTTTTGTTAGTTTAAACATGTATTACTTTGGCGTTAGTGGTAGGGCTTGTGGAAAGGATGAGGAAAGGCAGCACATTTTGCCTGATGGAGAATGGCAGGTGGTTACAGCAAGGAGGCTGGTTGATGGACGAGCACTGCAGTAAGTAATCAGTCATCTCCGCTCCAAAATTCTTAGTGCAAACTGGAGCACAAAGTTCATTCTATGGAATTGGCTTTAACTTGCAGATAACTCTGTAACTGATGAGAAAAGTTTGAGCTGACCTTGATAGATCTATAGATATATATTTCTGCATGTGGCAAGGCTGAGTTGTAAATTTTAGTAGAATGCTTTGGTCTTGCTCTGTGAGAAGAATGTTTGATTTTGTTTTGCAATACACGGTGATTTTTAACAGCTTTGGCTTGCCAGATCACTTACATTTATATAAAAAAGTGTATTTTTTTCAGCTCCTGTTTCAACCCACTACATCAAATCTGCTTCTAAGTTTGTTTAACACTGGAAAAAAAATGCCTTGTTACAAGCAGAGTGTAAACTGGTATTTCTGTTACTGTATTCCTTCACAGAGAAAGACTAATTTCTTTGCTGAGGCATGCTTAGCTTAGCTCTGTGTGTGGCATTTAAAGACTGTAGCAGCTAGTGTTTTGGTTGTTTTTCTTGTTTCTAGTTAATTTGTGAATAGTCCTTGAGAATTTGTAGACTTCTCATTTAGGCAATTTACCAAATAAGAGTTGCATAATATGTGTAGTAATTTTGCACCATAATACTTTCTTTATTTTGTAAATAGTTAAAACACTGTAATTTATGGCTTTCTAGGTTTTGCTTTGTTGCTTTTGCTTTCACCGTCCAACAGTCATGTGCACAATAGGGATCTTAAAGTGACTAGCAGAAACAGACAATATAGGAGCACAAGAAATGGCAGTAAGAACATGCTTATATTACAATAGTAATTAATCATCATGAAACTGTGAATGAAGTGTTCCAATTATCTTGAAGTCTGCAGAAGATGTTAATCAAACACACACCATAACCAAACTGCAGTGTGCACTTGTTCATCTGTATACTAACCATTAGAAGGCAACTCTTCAACACTGCATTTGAAGTCTGAGATTGTTGATAGTGCTACAAGAGGCTGAACAAGAAAACTGGAGATAAACAACAGCAAATGCCAGAGTTTAGAGATTAGGCCATCTCTCCAACATGTGCACAAATGTGTATACAATAAAATGATATTCACGTTATTAGGCTTGAAAAATCAAGCACAAAAGTCAGCATTACAGTTGACTTAGGAACCTTGGTCCTGGGCACAAATAATTTTATACTTTACCTAAATGGTTCTATATTGTTTTTACGTCACTCAATGCACAACACAAATGCAACCCTATTCATGAGATATTTAGTATTCTATTATTTTCTTGCTGCTCATTATATGGTCACATGGTTTATTGACAATCTGCTGTTCACATATATTGGAAAAGCAGTTATAATGCTTTTCTATGGTGCTCATCACTATGACAACTTGCTGCTTCTCACAGATGATTAAATTAATTTTCTTATCATCCTTGTGATAGAGGGAATGATTATCATCCTTGCTTAATATATAGGAGAACTAAAACACAGAGATTAAAGTTGAACTTGAATATTCAAAAGGAGATGTCTAGGACTTTGTCTTTTTGATCTCCTTGTCATGTAATGACTTGTATTCAGAGCATAGTTTTGATAAAGGGGCGAGAAAATTAGGGGCTGGAATACAATGGGAAGGTAGCACTTCTGTTTGCTTCTTCTTACCCTTTTCCATTGGCATTCATTTTTGGCCACTATGAGAGAGAGAATGGACCTTGACATCCAGCAGCTGCTCAGATGTTCTGAGTTAATTGATGTTTGTGAGTGCTGACGCCCACATGGATTAAGCAATAGCCTTTCAGAGTGGATACACCAAGTATGAAAAACACTTGATTAGTGACATATGATAAAGTTGGTGTAAGTGACTGGTTCGTTATCAGGTGCTCTGCAGCTTGGGCAAATATTATTTCCAGTTCCTGATGATAAAGGCACTCATACTTCTCTGTAGTCTTTTGATTCAGTACCTACTTTCTGCCATGATGAGACAAATATCCCATCAACAAGAGCTTCCTCCTCAGAGTCCTCTTAGACTCTGAGCAAGACAGGAGGTTTTAAAAGAATAATACAGTATCACTTCATATTTTTTCAATAATGTAGATACCCAGGGTGACTGACTTAAGGTTGGCCTAAGCTTATAAATTATTGAAATTTATGACGTTGTTCACAGAATCAGAAAAAAAAAAGGCATTTTGCAGACACTTGGCTAAATTCTACCTTGTGCTGCAAAATATGAGTCACTAGAATATCTCACTAAACAACTTCCACAATTTTGTTTTAAATATGAAAAAATATTATTTTCTCTTCCACTTTCTATCAACAGTTGACCCACTTTCCCTCTAAAAAAATCTTGGAAAGAAAATTGCAGCACCACTGGACAGAATTTAGCAATGGCAAAAAGAAAACTGTGTTGAACATCAGGCAGCTCTCTTAAGTAATGTTATTAGGTATTGTAATAATATATATAGCATTAAAATCATGTCCTGAAAACCGGGAAAAATAAGACCCAAATGATCCATTATTGTAGATTATAATTTCCTTTGGACTAGTGACATGAATTATCTTTCCTAACGTACCAGGTACTCAGTCAATGTGTTCAGGGTCTAACATGAGTGCATAGACTTAAGACATTCGTCTCACCACTCTTCCAAGGCTAGCTCCTGACCTTGTTTCCCTTTAAAGGTTGTTGCTTGGATGCGGCAAAAGACTTCCAGACCCCAAATCACTATGTGCACCTTGATACATTTAGTAGAAGTCTAGGGAAGTGGAAGCAACAAAAAATCTAACACATTTCGTAAACTTAACAAAAAATGCAATATAAAATAAAAAATAATTCAATATAAAAAATACAAATACACAAAAAGCCCCCAAAATCAAGGGAAAAGGATGAAATAATTTGAAAAAAACAAGATAGAAAAAATTTATAACTCTGAAGGTCTTAATAGCTTGAGCTTTCATCCTTTACAAAATACGTATTTTGCTTTCAGTGATAATTACTGTTAGCATATCTCAACATAAATTCTTGTGGAAGTAGAATTTGTATGTGATTTATTGCTAGTAATTGCTTATTGCAGTTAGAGCAATGTTACGACAGCGTGAGAAAATTAATTTTTTCTTGTCAAATATAATTATATCTCCTTTACATAGAGCTTTAATTGTCATAGGCAATCTAGAACAATACCTAAAGAGACAACTGCAGTTTCTTACCCAGCTGCCTCCTGTCCACTTTTCTCTGAAGCTGGCCTTGCTTTTTTTTTTGACATCTCTGTGTGCATAGATATTGTACTTGTGAAACCAACCATCTTCTACGTGCAGAGTTCTTATAGTTTTGGCTTTGAGTTTCTTCTCTTTGGACTTTTCTGTCCACAGCTCTTATTAATTTTCTGCAAGACATATTTTTTGAGGACAGGTTTACCTAAGGTCAGTTGAGCAAAAGACTTAATAATTATGAGCTGAGTGGTGGTGAGGGTTGCAAGATCCTCTTGTGATGATCACACCTTCTGGCTCACTGGGCCTCCTCCTAAGAAGAACATGGGCCTGTTAGAATGAGACCAGAGGAGGGCCACGAAGATGATCAGACAGCTGGAGCACCTGTAAGGACAGGTTGAGAGAGCTGGCCTTGTTCAGCCTGGAAAAGAGAAAGCCCAAGGGAGACCTTATAGCACCTTCCAGTACCTGAAGAGCACCTGCAGGAAGGCTGGAGAGAGACTTTTTAAAAAGGACATGTAGTCACAGGACAAGAGGTAATGGCTTTAAGCTGAAGGAGTGTAGATTTAGATTAGATGTTAGACAGAAATTCTTTACTGTGAGGGTGGCGAGGCACTGGAACAGGTTGCCTAGAGAAGTTGTGGATGCTCCACCCCTGGAATTGTTTAAGGTCAGGCTGGATGGGGCTTTGAGCATCCTGGTCTGATGGAAGGTGTTTCTGCCCACAGCAGGGGGGTTTGAACTAGATGATCTCTTGCATCCCTTCCAACCCAAACCATTCTGTGATTCTATGCTGTATTCTCTGGGACAGGAGGTTAACATGGAGCAACTACAAATGCTTAGTCCTTCCACCTACTGTCTAGGGCATTCTTTGCCAAAGATCTTTGCCACTAAGCACAGTGTAAGTGTAACCTTATCTGTGACCCTGCCAAGTTTTTATCGCCATTGGGGCTATATATGATGATGCTTCAGAAAGGTATGTTTGCCAGGAAGCTTCCTAATGCGTATTAGTGTTAGCCATGGAGAATATTTATACCTATTTTCTGGATTCTTTTCATCAGTACTGTAAGGTATTGATTTAAATAATACAGGTCTGAGGAATTATCTCTTTTCCTACATGTTTGCTTTGTCATACCAGTAATTCATAAAGATTATGTAAGCATTTTGATAACTTTTGATAATGGCATCTTACTGAATTCACAGGAAGAGGAGGGTGAACTCTTTCAGTGTATTGAATTTTCCTTCTCTGACACGTTTGCTTCTCAACCATGTTCGTACATTCATTTCTAGACATTAGGTTTTCCTGAAGGAAAGGAGCTCTGCTAATATTTTATGATGGCTGCATGTTAATTAGGATTAGTCAATATGCTTGACAAATGGCATGCATGTTTTTATAAATTGATAAATAGACATTTTTGTATGCTTTGAGGTTTGATACCAATACCTTTAAAATAAGAGAAAATTAATATCACTGTGATTACAGTAGATTCATGCCAAATGTTCACATTCAGTGTGAGTTGCTTTTGTATCCCAGCATCCAACTACTGCTCAAAAAGAAGTGCTGCAGAAAAAGAATTATAGTTGGATCAGAACTCACCCTTGAGAGACAAACAGTATTGTTCTCAAATTTCTTGAAGAAATTAGGTAAAGTGATTTTTTAAAAAAGAGTTTGAAGGTGGTTCAGTATTTATGACATCCAGAGGGACCTGGACAAGCTGGAGAAGTGGGATGAACTGATTGAGAGCAGCCCTGCTGAGAAGGACTTGGGAGTGCTGGTGGATGCAAGGCTGGACATGACCCAGCAATGGGCACTGGAAGCCCAGAAAGCCAGTTGTGTCCTGAGCTGCATCAAAAGCAGCATGGCAGCAGAGCAAGGGAAGTGATTCTGCCCCTCTACTCCACTCTGGTGAGATCCCAGCTGGAGTGCTGCATCCAGCTCTGGAGTCTTCAAGAAGGTCATTGACCTGTTGGAGCGAGTCCAAAGGAGGGCCACTGATATGATTAGAAAGATGGAGTACCTCTCCTATGAGGAAAGGCTGAGAGAATTGTGATTGTTCAGCCTGGAAAAGAGAAGGCTTCAAGGTGACCTAATTGCAATCTCCCAGTACCTGAAGAGAACTTATAGGAAAGATGGGGCAAGACTATTTACAAGAGCATGTAAAGGGAGAATATGTTCAAATTGAAATATAGTAGGTTTAGATTAGATATTGGGAAAAAATTGTTTACTGTGAGGATGGTGAGGCACTGGAACAGGTTGCCCAGGGAAGCTGTGAATGCCCCATCCCTGGAGGTCACAGAATCATAGAATCGTAGAATTATGGCATGATTTAAGTGAAGGGTAACAGACCGAGGAATGAGGAAATCTGCAGAAAATATTTTCTGCAGATTTCTTCATTCAGACCTCAAGCTGCCAAAGATTTTACCAGAAGCATTGGAGAAAACAATTAATGTCTCAATGGCTTTTTGTTGTCTAAAAATAGGGATACTAGTCCCATTGGGGTTATTAGATCAGAAGAACCATACAAAGTGACTTAAATCTAGTATAAGCATGAACAAATGACCACATTTCTTGGAAATTATTTTGCATTTAATTTCTCTTCTGGATTTTGGTTGAATTTTTATTACACTGCAATAAGACAACTATTTCAGCTTCAAAGAAACATCAAAACATCAAATCCATGGGATAGGACCTGGAATCTGGCATTCTATCTGAACATCACATTAGTAGGGAGATGTTCACTTAAAATAGCCAAGTTTAAAGAATACAAATTGCCAGGTGAGGGATGATACCCTCTCTGAGGAAAAAATAAAAGGAATCACAAAGGGAATCCCAGTATGGCTGAACGCAACAGGCAATTTGATTTAATAGGAAGGCTTTCATGCTGAATGGATACACTGCTGAGATATAATTAAGAATAATGAGGTGACAATATGAAAAGTACGTCTTCATTTGAGTACAAGGAGACTGTTCAAAACAAAAGTACCAAAGAAATGGAATAGTCATTACAGGAGACTCCTTGCTTGGAAACTTCATAACAGAACATGAATCAGTTTGTTTTGAGTGATTGGCTGTGTTTCCTGAGATGCTTACTAGCAAATCATGAGACAGAAGATAAATAGATAGGTGAAGTACATTTGTTTAATTTTTACAAACCTGTCTGCTTCATTGTATTTTTTTGTCCTACACATCTTTGTTATCTGGGCTTTTAATAATGAGCCTTGTAATATTATACTGAATTAATATTCAGCCTTCTACACCCAAATGTTTCCAAAAATAGTTTTGCAAGAGCAAAAGCTGAGTTCTGCTGCTAAAAAAAAAATTACATGAAATGTCACATTTTATTCTTTTGCTTGGAATTTTGATATGGAAAATCTATCCACACCACTTCTAAATATGGAGTTAATCATAGAGCTTGCTTTTTGAATCGCTTGACTGGAAACTCAAAGCCACAAGCAGATAGCTGGCTTGAATTCTACAGCGGCACATGAAAATTCAGATTTAGATCATATGTTCCTTTTAATATCATTTGGTTACAAATGACTGGAAATATTTTTAAGTAATGGAAGGCAAAGTTTTTGTTAACTATGCTACAAAGAAAATAAAAATATCAGCTCACATATAAACAATTTTTTTCTTCAAACATAGTTATATTCCTTCTAAAATATCAGTATAAATATTTCTCTTTTTCTCCCCTTATTTTACTGAGGTTTTTAGCTTTTACTAGTCATGGGGGAAAAGACAGACAGGAAGGAGAAAACCAGATATGGTCTCTTCTGTATCACTGGGTAGACACTGTCAGAAAGGAAACATTATGAAAGGTCCCAAGCATAGAACTAATGCAAAAAATAAATTTTAGGCCTGCTACTCAATTATATAAATCCATTTATTTTTACTTATTTTTTTTCTGCTGTTGTACGTTAACCTCTCACCATCTAAAATCTACTGGGAACCTATAGCAGGGGTGAAAAGTGACAATTTGTTTCTTTCTGATAAAGAAAATTTTAGATTTTTATCTTTCATCTGGGAATAGCTAGGCCTGGCAAAAAAATGGGACACCCAAGTCAGCTGTTGGCTTAGTTTAATGCTTAGTTTAATAATAAGCAATAAAAAAGCTCAAGCGAAGTCATAAAGACCTACCAAATGATTTAGAGACAGGCATACAGTGCCTCCACATCCACAGTGTGCCATCAACTGCTTTTTTTAATTCCAAGCAATCCAAGTAATAAATTCAGATTCTACTTTTGAAGGCATCATCCAATCCTTCCCTTTCTCCAGTTGCTACAGGTAGCCTCCCCTAGTGGTAGGTTCCTGTCCTGGGGCACAAGCGATCAATAACTTACTTTTTCCTCAGAACCATATAGTTTTATTACCTTGTTTTAACTCTAAACGAAATCCTGCCTAAACGCAGTTGCTTCAGGGCAGGTCTGTGATAATTTCTGTGAATTACAGGTGCTGTGCCAAAATCCGCCATTCAGTGTGACGTGGGGGTTATGTTACCAGGTGAAAAACAGGATGGGAATTCTTGGAAGTTAGGACATTGAGATGTATATGTAGGTCACAGCACAGATGGCTGGAGAGATTGCTTGACACTAGGACAATGGACTCCTTTGATGGGAGACAAAATTTGCTCCTCTAGAACTTGCTTGTTCCTCTATTTAAAGATGGTCTTAAAAGATAAGGTGTCCTCAGAGGATCAATTAATTTGGCTCTCCCTCCCTTCAGCTTTCAAGATAAGATGAAGGTGGGGAGACACTTAAGGGGGAATATCAGGAGTGCAATTTGTATTCTTAAAAAGTCTAGTAAATCCTTAATTTTAGGGTGAAATTTATTTCTTTCTCTCTTCTACTATTGCTTACTTCTCTAAAAATAAAACCCACACAAATCAAAAGAAAAAAACCAAACAAAATGTCTCAGAATTAGTGCTGAAGTCTCAGTAATAAGGAAGACCAACACGAAAATTTTCTCTGCAGCCTTAATTACAAAGTCTTGTGTATAGTTATTATGATGTCATTATTCCTATTTTATACACAAGCCTCCCCATTTTTTCTTTTAGCAATCTTGCAGAGTAGGAAAGCATTTTTTAAGCACTCAGAAGGAAGTCCACAGAGGATTTCTTTTAATGTGCAAAGAAGCTGTGCTATCATTAACAATGAAGCAGTTCTCGATCGAGGATCAAGAACATTTCCTGTGCTTGCCAGAGTCCTACTATTGTCTGAAACAAATCACTAATAATCTTCCTAAAGTTTGCTTATGATGTTATTACTTCTCGTCCTATTAGGGGCACAGGGAAGGTCAGCCATGACTCAAGACAGCTAACCACCTTTGTCCCCATCTCAGTACAGAGCCTGGATGACAGATGGTGGGCAAGACATGCAAACATGGAAAAAAAAGTCTGAATTTAATCTCATGTCATCTTTGTCATTATCGAACGCTGAACAAGGCAGGCTCTAAAGATAAACAGTATCCACTAATGCCCTAAAACATTTTGTCAAAGTGCAGACACAAAAGTTGTTGAATTATCATTGGCTTTTCATACCTTCAGCATCTCCAGAGTTGCAGCAAAGATCTTTGAACATATAAAGTTCTGTGATGGGCTGTGCCAAATGCACCTGTCACTAATGTCAGCTTCAGTTTGCATTGTGCAAAATGTCTGAACCTGGCTACAGAGCAACAGTGGAAAATTCTGTCTTCAAATGGCCACTTTCTGCTGTGAAATGAAAGCAGAACAGTTCCTGTGCTCCTTACTAACAACTTCCATGAAGATGATGTTCAGTTTCTCTGTTCTTTCTAATTCACAGTATATTCTTGCTGTGGCTTAAAACTTAACAGGAGTGGAAAGATAAGTATGAAGCAACCACAGCTGACTTTTTGCAATTACTGCCCAGGCAAATTAAACGATGTATCCTACTTTGTAAGTTAAACGTTTATTTTTTTCAGTGTATGCTGCAAGAAGGAGCAAAGAAATGGTGTGAAAGTCTTCAATTCCCCATTCTGATTCTCTGTTCTTTTGCTGCAGTGTAATCAGCAGCACAGTGTCTTACAAATAAGACGTGATTCAGACAAATAAACAATTTACTTGATGTTCAGTGTAGTAACACTTGTTTTGATTTAGAGTTCTACAGGCTTTTGTATCTGAAAGTGTTGGTAAATGTCCCAGAAAGACCCAAACAAGACACTTAACTGCTTTAGCATTTTAGAAACTTTTTAATATAAACCTTTTTCTGAAAAACCAGTGTTATATTCACATTCCCCTTTGACTGTAGAACTGAACTTTTTTCTTGATACATATTTTCATAAAAGACATTTTCTTTGAACAACACGAAGCAAATCCAGCTGATGTATTTGGATCCTGTTCATTACTTTTGACAGCCATCTAGTGGACACCATGCAGTGCAACAGAACAAAATTTCTGTCACAACAGCAATGTCTTTGTGGTTATCTGGTGGAGCAAACCACAGGCCTCTCCCAGCTGGTGAAACTGCAGTTCTAGTTAACAGACTTCTAAATTTTAAAAATTCACTATTTTATAACCTAACAGTGAAATCATTCGTAGAAGTCTGCCTTAGTTTCTGACTGGAAGAAATGACTGGTAATATAACACTCGTATCATATCCACAAAAGGTGGGTGAAGAAAATAAATCTGCAAAGAGAACCATATATTCCTCTAATCCACTTAAATACTTTTGAATCAGTTGAATATTTAAGGCCACTGTTAGAAAAGTCAATTTAGTAGTCACTCTTTATTCAAAGTTTTTCTGCTGTGAGACACATTTATATTCATTTATTTCTATCCAACTTTTAACTTTTGCTTTAAAGTTCTCAGACAAGCTTATATATATAAGTATATCGAAATTATGTTGCCGTTGCAGAAATTAGTCTTATTGAGCACAGGAGTAAACAGTCGTCTTCTGTTTTACCTAAAAGTGCAGGAATGATCTGCCCTCCTGCCCTCAATAGAACAACAAAAATAGAAAATTGTATTGTTTAGGAATCTGTGTGTTGTTGCAGCTGCTTAAAGGAAAAAAAATTAGGCAATGAGATAGAAATGTTAGGAAATTTGGGTATAATGAGCCAAACCCTTCATTAGTATTGTGATTATTTTGTGCCCCTGGAATATTTAGGAATTCAAACTCAAAAAATATTGATTGAGAGTAAAAGTAGTCATGCTAGTAACAAGGGTAATATGGTTATGAACTTAAAGCAATACAAGCTGCAAATGACATTTTACAATAGGAGTCATGCTATCTTGACCTTTCCAATACATTTTTAGATACTTTTTGTGAGCAGATCTCACAGTGATCACAAAGATGCAACACATAGGAAAAATGAAGGGCAAAGAGGAGCTTTGCACTGTTCAAGATCATATAGCAGGATGGTGACAGAACTCTCATTTGATGTCTCATGGTTTAATCTTAGTTTGAGATTGATAAAGTATAGCATATTTGAGTACACAGAAAAAGTTACATAATCAAATTAAATCAAATTTTGGAAGAAGTGTATGTGTTCTGATTTACAGACAGTGAATTGTTCTGAAAACTACAGTGAAAAGAGAAATTATTAAAATTTCTTGACATTTTTTAATACTATTTTCTGTATTTTTTTAAAAAAGAGAAACTGCCAGGCATCTCTGTCAAAACAGGCAATATATGTTTCTTTGATCAGTTCATTTAACAAAGCTGAAGCAGGCCACAGGAATGTTGTCATTTCAGTAAAGCACTGAAGTGGTAACCTCATTGAAACCTCAAGTCAATGGCACATAAAACAAGCTAGTGTAGAGAGCAGCACGTACCTTCTGTGACACTTGTGCTAGGCTGAAGTCTAATCGACAACTGACCTGTTCTGCATCTTTTCTCTTCGGCTGTCATTAGATGTAACTGAATACCAGTGGGTGTTCTTCAAATGAGTTTCAAATTGAGTACTTTATAGGGGTTCAATACAAATACATATTATGGTGCTAACACTTATCCATGTTTAAAAAATCATGTGCAAGATCCTTTGTTCATCCCTCATTCTTAAATACTTTAGCAGTACTATTTAAATTCCCACTAGTATGGCAAATGAGCCTAGAGACCTAGTCTTGTTAATCCACACATCTGTAACCTCTGAGATTATGTACCACAACACATTAAGTCTAAAAATGAATCCACATGCTCCAAAAAGACTCCATATAGTACCAAATGCAGCTGTTGGGCTGCCAAGCAACATAGGTTGCCATAAGCACATACTCTCAGCACCACCCACCCTGTGCAAGTGTCTCATTGTTTGCAGACTCCTGTTCAAGGTCTTTCCACTGATTTTGAAAACCCTTTGTGGAAATATCACAGTCCATGTGAAATAGCATCTACTCTCTTTCTCTCCCCTCGCCCTTCAGCCTCTCAGGACAATTGTGTTCCCTAGGAAAGATAAGCCATTCTTCATACCAAATACAACAACCAGAAGTGCTGGATCTAAACTGTCGTTCAAAGACACAAATGGCTACAGATGTTGTGCTGCTTGGTGGTGAACAAAGAACTCATTGCTTCAATCTGATTGCAAAATAGCAAATCTTATGCAGTCAGATGTGCCCAAGCACACACATATCCCTTAAAGCTACCCCAGCACTTTGTTTATTGGGATAAGAAAAAATACATTCTTGAAATATTTTTGTTGTAATAAAATATTGTGATTGGGTACTTGATAACAAAAGAGCCCTCAACTGCCTTAACAATGGGAGATAAGATAATGAGGGTCCAGCTCAGGAGAGATAGGACCTGAAGAAAAGAACAATGAAACATGTTTCCTCCGGTATAGAACTCCGCGGATACTCTATGTGCAGAGGAGCATAAAGCTTCCTCTATCCTAGCAGTAGGGTTTTTCCTCTACCAAATTTCTTTTCCTTCAGACTTGTTTGTTTTGTTTATCAGTAATTTTAAAGTATTTCTCTTGTGTGCCTTGTGTTTTTGCTCAGCAGTGGACATGACCAGATCTTTACTTCCCCATTGCTATCAAGAAGCAATTAGCTATGCTAATTTTGTCAGAAGAGCATTTATTAATTTCAACGTTCTTAGGTCAGTGGCATAAATATTTTTCTCTTCTTTTTGCAGTTTCGATGTAGACAATGGTACATCATCGGGACGAAGTCCCTTGGATCCCATGACAAGCCCTGGATCAGGGCTAATTCTTCAGGCAAATTTTGTCCACAGTCAACGTAGGGAGTCTTTCCTTTACCGGTCAGACAGTGACTATGACTTGTCTCCAAAGTCCATGTCCAGGAACTCTTCCATTGCCAGTGATATGTAAGTACATTATAAAATACTCCTAGTCAGTAATTTGTCCACTGTCTTAAGATTTTTCCAGCCACAAGAACTTTTTTTGAAAATCAGAGACAGTAATCACTTATGATACTGAAGTAATGGAAAATTGTTTGCTTATTTCTTTAGTGAAGATTATACTTTTTCTGCGCTTTCTGGAGGTAAGGATATCATGAGAGTGTACTTGATGTGTATGCACTCTATTATCTTTGACAGAATAATGATGACAGTCAATACAGGTGTACTAAAACACTAAGGAAAACTCCTATTTTCTGGATATTAAGATATTTTCAAGACAAACAATACAAACTCAATCTTTCCTTCTTCGTATTCTTAAGAAATAGATTCCATTTATTTGCACCAGCGATTTACTACCTGGCAGAAAAAAACTTCAAGAGAGACAAAAATTATTTCAAATACCCTTTTGACTAAAAGGCAACATTTTAACATGAAGACCTTCAGAAAGCTATTCTGTTCTCTCTCACTGTTCTTCTGTGATGCGTGTATTTTCTGCTAGTGAGTCATACTTTTCAAGTGTGTGTAAACCCCAGGTTGCATGTGTAGTGGAAGTCGGCTGCAAATCTCTGCTTATTTGTAAGACGGTAAAAACATTCAAATGCCCTATCTTCTAGTCACTTCTAAGTAGGAGAAATTAATAACTCTTTTTGTTTTGTTCACTTCTTTGCTCAAATTTCATGCCAAGTAGGTGTTTATGGTTCAAGTATATATCACTGAAATAAAGGACCAGGCTTGTAAGAGTCCCTTAGTGAATGAGGAAGTCTAAAGCATTAAAAATCCAACATTAATATAAATGCTCATTTTAATGAAGCAAAACCCAATCAATATCCTCTTTAAAAAAATAAGAATAGGCATAAAAAAGGAAAAGGATTTTCAAAACACATCTGATATTTAACTTGCAGTCAGTATAAATGAACGCTCCTATTTTCAGCATTTTTAGAACTGTTGTTAGTTCATTTAATTATAGCTCTTTTTCTATGTAGAGTATTAAGGTAAGAAAAAACCCTGCCTTTATAGAGGGTTAATGTAAGGTACATGTCTCAGTTAAGCCCTGTAGCTTACTCAGTAAGATTTGTGCCCAGTGTGACCAATTGTGGTTTAGACAAAATGGGTAAGAACAAGACCAATTCATCTTGCTTTGTTATAAGGAAAAATGCTTTTTTCTTGGAAATAATGCCCCCCTTCCAGCAAATCCTCCTCTGACAGATAACCTTTCTTTTAGATGGAGAAGAGTCAAGCTTTTAGTGTGGCACCTGTGCCAGGATACATTTGTAAAGATTTTTACATTCAGGAGGGCAGTCCAGGTCACTGCATTGCTAAGATGAGTCATTTCAATGAAGAATTCAATTAGTGCTCCATCCTTGAACTCATGATCCACTTCATTTCCTAGAATTTTGGGTAATATTTCAGCACATGGCAGTAAATTGGATAAACAATTGAATTACTGAAACACCAAGCACATTTTTTCCTTTTTTTCCTGTTTATTCTTCCTTTCAAAACTTTCTTCAAACACATTTACATATAAAATCTATTTGACCTCACATCTTGATAGATTTTCACAGTCTCCTGTCACAGATGAGCTGTATAAAGAGCGTAAATATTCCTGCAACTGTTTAGTATGGGACCACATTACAAAATGTAAAAGGCAAGTTGTTTTAAGTATGGAATATTAATCAAATATCAGTAAGCGTAATTGTAATAAGCTTGATTGTATCAGAGAAATGAAGTGAAAGAAAACCAAGGAATGAAAGAGGGGAAAGTTAAAAAAGATGAAATAGAGAGGGAAGGAAATAAAAATCACAGAGGTCTTTATATATGGATTCAACAAGAAACTGGATGTGCTCATGAAAAGGAGACCCAGTAAAGATCATTAAAATAGAGAAACAACTCTGGCTCAGGACATTGCTAAATGAGGTGAAGGATGGAAGAGTAGTCAAGGGAAGTATCATACAACTTTTAGGTTACTCCCTTTTGCATCTGTATGCATGCTTAAATACTGCATGTTTCTTAAGCATGAGAAAAATATATTACAAAATATACACATCATTCAAGTAATGTAAGTGGATTAATTGTACATAACAGTTTAATCTAGATCCCCCAGTTCTTCAATACTTGAGCAACCAACCTCAATATTTCAAAAGACATGCATCTTGTATTTGAAAGTAATAGAACATAAAGAATTCTGGCATTTCTATTACTCCCAAATACTGTGCTTACAGTAATACATTTCAGTCAGTAGCAATAAAAACAAAACTTCAATATTTTAGTCAAGTATGGAAAGTCGTGATAAGACAGACAGTGCTAAAGTGCTGAATTCATAATTCTGTCATTATTTATTATGTGTACAGCTCCAGCCAAGGAAGAGAACACAGTTGTGCTCAGTTGTTTGCAAACCCAAAATGAAAAGATGGGCTCTACTACAAACAACCTAAAGTCAAAGCACATGATGACTAATACAATCAGATAGTATCCCCAGAAGAAAGTACAATGAAAGTCATTATTACCTCACAGAGCAAGCAAAGGGAATTTCATTCAGGAAGTGAAGGTGGAAAGTAACAGAAACAAGGTCAGAGAAGAAAGAGGGAAAGTTTCTTAAACTCAGAGAGACTAACATACATTTTGAAGTGAGGAGCTGGATTAGTTATGGAAAAGAATAAAAGGACGAGTGCAAGGCTGCTCTGATGAGAGAAGGTTAGTGGGACAAATGTGGGTGCAGTTAAGAGAGGCAGAAGAAACTGTTGTATGTAAGAAAGGAAAATCAAATGGAGTGGGAGTCAGTAACGTATTCTTTCAATTATCCCTTGGAAGAAATAGCATGGTCCTTGAGAAGAATAAAAGCAGGACATGGAGATGACATGAGGAGATTAGAAAAAGCTGTTCAAGGCTGTGAACTGGAGATGCAGGTAGTCTAGACAGGAAGATTCAAGGTCCAAGGCAGAAGAGCACAGATGTGTTGTGAAGCCCTGCTGTGGGATTTTCAGCAGAGAGATGAGGATGTGCAAGAGAAAAAGTAACTGAGCAAGGCAGTGAGAGGTATTGAGCCAATATGAGAAATTACAGGACAGGATCTGTGATGGGAGATGGGGCGGGGGGGAGAATAGAGGATGGAAAACAAACAAACAAACAAGTCCCCAGCAGTAGTGTTAAAACATAGAGGAAAAAGAGAACCTAGCTGAAAGATGAGCAAAATCATCAGTGCTGTAGTGGAAGAATTGCCAGGTTTATATTTGAAGACATCAGTAAAGCAGAGTGCTTTGTGGATGTCTTGCCCAGGTGGCCTGATTACTTAATACTGACCTGTTTGAACTGTTGTGGCTGCCCAGAACTTGCAAAGGCAGGCAGAAGCTGAAGTGGTAATACTTTTTATTCCCTTCTTGCTAATGGATCACTGCCCTGGTTAATGGAGCAAGAGATCAAATTAGTAGAAAATTTTCATTTTAGCAAAACCCAGGTCCCTAGACAGGTTAAAAAAGGGATTCCTCGGAAAAAAGCCAACAACCAGTCCACTGGCTGCATCATAGCCCATGTTTTACTGCCACTCTAAAGGGAGAAAACATATAATTCCCCCATGATCCTGAAGAAGCATAATAGGGGGTAGCATACTAGACCAGAGCACCAAAACATTCTCAGTAGACAAGTCTGCCTGAGCTCCAATATATCTTCTGAATGTACCTCCCTTAAGTCTATCTTTCTCCCATTTCCACAAGATCATAGAACATAGCTCAGATGCAACATTCTGGTCCTCTCAGAACCTGGACAACTGAACCTCACTCACTAAAAAAGTAACTGGTATGGGGAGTTTTACTCCTTCTTTAAATCACAGAATTGTAGAATAGAGTAGAATCAACCAGGTTGGAAGGAAAAGACCTCTGAGATCATCAAGTCCAACCCTTGATCCAACACTGCCATGGTTACTAGACCATGGCACTAAGTGCCACATCCTGTCTCATCTTAAAAACCTCAAGAGTCGGTGAATCCACCACCTCCCTGGGCAGCCCATTCCAATGCCTGATTACTCTCTTGGTAAAAAATTTCTTCCAACCTAAACTTCCCCTAGCAGAGCTTAAGATCATGCCCTCTTGTCCTACTGCTGGTTGCCTGGGAGAAGAGACCAACCCCCACCTGGCTACAACCTCCTTTCAGGGAGTTGTAGAGGGTGATGAGGTCTCCCCTGAGCCTCCTCTTCTCCAGGCTGAACAACCCCAGCTCCCTCAGCCTCTCCTCACAGGACCTGTGCTCCAGTCCGTTCACCAGCCTCGTTGCTTTTCTCTGGACCTGTTCCAGCACCTCAATATCCTTCCTGAACTGAGAGGCCCAGAACTGGACACAGTACTCAAGGTGTGGCCTCACCAGCACAGAGTACAGGGCAAGAATCACTTCCCTGCTCCTGCTGGCCACACTGTTCGTGATCCAGGCCAGGATGCCATTGGCCTTCTTGGCCACCTGGGCACAATGCTGGCTCATGTTCCACTTCCTGTCAATCGAAACTCTCAGGTCCCTTTCTGCCTGGCTGCTCTCCAGCCACTCTGTCCCCAGCCTGTAGCGCTGCATGGGGTTGTTGTGGCCAAAGCACAGAACCCGGCACTTGGCCTTGTTGAACTGCATCCCATTGGAATTAGACCATCTCTCCAGTTTGTCCAGGTCCCTCTGAAGAGCCCTCCTGCCTTCCAGGAGATCAACACTCTCCCCCAGCTTGGTGTCATCTGCAAATTTGCTGATGGTGGACTCAATCCCCTCATCTAAATCATCGATAAAGATATTAAACAGAACTGGGCCCAACACTGATCCCTGGGGGACACCACTAGTGACCAGCCGCCAACTGGATACAGCACCATTCACCACCACTCTCTGGCAGAGAGTGCATCTGTGTCATAGCTTTGAAAAGAGATGTTGGAATTTTTTCCCAATGTCTAAACCTCACCACCCCCAAGCTGTTTCTTCTGGGATGGGCGGGGGGGGGACGGAGCAAAGCCCCACACACTGGGCAGCGCAGGAGCGGGAGGAGGGCAAGCTCTCTCGGGAAACGCGGCTGGGAAGTCTTTGGTTCGGGGGTTTTTAGTCCGCGGACCGGACAGAGCGGGAAGCCCGGTTTCGGCCACCTCCTTTTCTTTTCCTGAGAGGAAGTTTTTTTTTTCCCCACGGGACACTTCGAGGAGGACGACTGAGAGAGAGAGACCCCGACCCATCTCAGAGCTTTCGGTATTCTGCTTTCAGGACTGCCTGTGGGAAAAATAACTCCATTGCCGGCTGTGAAGCCATTGGCCGCTGGCTGCTGCGGGCTCACGTGGCTGCGAGCAGCTGTTGAACTGCCGGGACAGTCCTGCCTTCCCCCCCCCCTTCCGTCCCCCCTTGCCCCGGGTTGCTGCGGGTTTCTTCCCCCCCACCTGGGGAACTGGGACTTTGGTTTTGTTTCTTCTGACAGTTTTTGATTGCCCCATTTGTTGTTTATTCAGATTTTGTTAATAAAAAGCTGTTATTTTCCACATTTCCACCTGAAGTTTCTTAATTTCTAAGTTGTAGTCTTGTTAAACTAAGACAACCTGTCCAAGCTGCCAGCTTTTTCAGGAGTATGCTATGGGAGATGGCTCATCACTTAGAGAAGCTCATCACTGTTTTCTTGATCAGCTTATAATAAGATAATAAGAGCTTATAATTAGATAAGCTCTAATTAGTATTATTACACAGAATTTGCTAATTTCTATTAACACTTGCTTCTGTCTTTTAAAGGCACAGAACTCAGCCAAGGAACACTGACTGTGGAACTGCAGGGTCATTGGTCAGGTGATCTGTTGAATGGCCACCAGCACACCCATTACTGGGTGTGCTATTTTGCCTCAGTAATTTCTGTAGATAGCAGCATCCCTCTGCTGCTGTCTGTGATAAAAGAAATATCAAGAGGATGTAATTTACTCCAGGACCTTTTCCTTATAATGACAGTTACAGAGGATATATTTTCTCATCCAGAATAGAAAGGCAAAGTACAAGTGATACAGCTTATTATTTTGTTTCTGAGCCAGGAAGGTCTGGTTTTATTAATAAAATGTTGTATGAATCTGAAGTTACAGAGGAAAAACGCATCTTTTTCCTGAAAGGTACTGGCAAAGACTCTGGGACAACAGGCAAGACATGCAGTTACTGAGCAGAGTAATTGCACCTCAGTTTAACAAATTAGAAATAAATGTCTTTCTTTCCAGATAAATTGCTGCTGAAATTCCTTATGATGTATCATATTCTTTTCTAGGAATCTCTGATATTACTATATCATGGATATTACTGTCTGAAAAGAGCCAGTTAAACTTCAAAGTCCAGCCTGCTTTAAAAATATCTTAAATATTCACGTGTGGTTCAGTTTAGAAAAAAAAATAATGAAAAAATACATTAAATTGCTTGAGAGACCTATTTGTTCAAGGAAAGAAATGTACTTACATGACTTAAGAAAAACAGGCAATATTTTGCTTCATTGGGTTTTGGTTTTTTGTTCTTAAGGTCCTTAAATTAAGTTCCGGATTGCAGCCTAAATTAACCTAAGTAATTTGTAAGTCATTTACAATCCTTTTTTGAGTTATAAACAAAAACAATATGGAAAAAAACCATGACTGTGTCCTTTCCAGTTGTTTGGCGCATTTTACAAATGGAATCCAAAACAAGGAACTCAATTTAGAACCCAGCTTTCTTAAAATTAAATAATAAATTTGTGTTAACTTCATTTGTTGATCAGGAAATCAGTTATGTTGTAAAACAAAAAGAGTATTTTTGCATCAAGAAGGCTTCTTTTCATCTGCTTTTTAATTCAGGAGAGAATTTTGTTGATAAAATTCGAATTCAGTTTATTTACATTCAGACAATACAGAATCATTATTGGATTTATGTCTGAGTGCTAAAACCTTATAACCATCACCTTTGTTGTTATAACCAACCTCAGTTGTTAAGTTATCACTTACCCTTTAAACACTTTTAAGCTGTTAGGTTCACCCCCACATCCCCCATTCTGGAAATGATAGATGTTTGAATGAAAAGGACAAGTTACTGCTCCTGTGCTAAACAGAGCAGACTGAATTCCTAAATCTCTTCGGTCAAAAGTGGCATGTTATTAAAAACATGGTACCAAAAAAAATTCTTAGTTGGTATTTCAGCTCCATCACAACACCACTGCTCCCTGGGCTTGCAAAACTGATCTGCAGTGGAGGGAAGGTAGGATGTGTGCATTTTGTGTGCCTGCAATATCGAAGTATGGGAGCAGGGTACAGAAAGGGAACTTCATAAAAAGGGATTTGAATGTTATGTGGCGATCTCTCTTAGACTGTTTTTCAAGCTCAGTGATTGCTCATACACAGGTCAAATTTATTTCACAACCTGGAAGAACAACAGTTGGCATTTCACTCCTCAAGGCACAAACTACTCTGTATTCTTTCAATGGCACTAAGGGTGTGTTAGCTATAGAGTTTATTCCCTGAAAATGGATAGTCTGAAATTCTTGTGGTTTTGCCTTGTTTTTCTTGAAGTCTTCTTGTTTCTTCTTATATATATCCATTTAGGGACCTTTGAATTTAGGTAGGAGACCATTTTTTTCTGAACCTTGAAGTTAAGACTATCTTTCTGTTGCTGGCTGATAGCAAGCTTGCTCAGGCTGGGAAGTTGCATTGCATAGGTGCTGTTCTCAGCAGCTCTGATCTCATTTGTTTTAATGAGGAAATCTTTCAGCCTTATCAGTGGAAGGTTCACATGGAAGGCGTTTTAAACACCTGGGCTTGTAGGGCAGGGGCAAGCAAGGAACCAAATGCCTGATGCTTAAAAGCAGTCCAGGGTAACACATTTTACTTTTATTTGCAACAAACTAAGAGTTTATGTGTGTCAGTTAATGTAACCAAAACTGATTAACAGTAACTCATCAAGTGGCAATAACTTGATTGCTTTCAGTCACTAATTTTCTCTAATTTGAGCAGAAAACAAACCTACCCTTTAGTCACTGATGCCTGTTCTTCAGTCAAAGGTGGCATGTTATTAAAAACATGGTATCAAAACCAATTCTTAGCTGGTATTTCAGCTACGTTACAACACCTCTAGGCTTTTTCCAGTCTTGCTTATAGATAAATGATGATTTTGGTTGTATGAACAATCCAACAATGGCAGTGCTGAATTGGCCTGAATTCTTCTGATTGAGTTCAGCATTTTTTTGATTCGAAGTCCTACATCCTCTGGCTTAATCCAGCCTCTCCTTCAACACACAAACCAAAGCCCTACACTGGTAGCTTCTTTTCCTTTACCATGGCTTCAGTGACCCCCAGGCAGACTACCTTCTGATTTTAGTGGGAAAACCACCCACACTAGTGAGACACTCTGGCAAACTCATGCTCTGTTTCTCTTCAGGATTGAGTAATTCTGTCAGACTTAATAGAGACCAGTTGCTCAGAGTTGTCCACTGTTCTCCTATAATCTAAATGGCCTGCTATATTATGATAGCATTAAAGCATTGAAGCTTGGTGGGTGACTGAACCAATAAGATACAGATGATTTCTTGAGCTGTCTATGTTTCTGTATCTTGTACATCATGCTGGTACCCTTCTGTGAAGGCCCACTGTATCACTATCGACATGATTGCCTCAGGCAGACTACACAAGTTGGATGTGTGAGTGCAGTCTCTTTGGAAAAGGTTTAAGCTTCCTGAGCAAAGCAGCTGGGTCTAGCATAAGAGGTCTTGATGGTCCTCAAACTCTTCCAAATGTACTAGGAGTTTCATGGGAGATGGAAGAAGCCTAGCAGTGTTCTTACAGCTTATTATACAGAATGGGAAAAAACAGTAATACTTCCCATTCTTTGAGTTAGTCAGCTAATTGTGATTCCAGCTTATCCAGTGATCCTGAATGAAGCTTATGGATTTGATAGGTCACAGAAACTTAGTTGCCCTTGTCAGCCAGCAAAATCTCTTTTTTCTAGGCTACTCAAAAGGCAGTGTGAAAGGATGCTGTGGCTACACAATAAGGTCCACAGGTAACTATGTACTACTTCCTGGTAGTCCCTGGATGAAATCTCAAGATACTGATTTAGAATTGGTAGCACTGTTCCTTTCCAGTTCCTTAGTCTGTAATGACATGATAATTTTTTATTTCCAAGTCTTGAGAGATCTTCTCACCTTGGGTGCTAATGCAGTTCAACTTGAAGATTGCAGTTTGGGTAAGCTAATACTGATGATGCCAGTTTCCAAGTATTCAAAGACTTCTTCACTAAAAAGGTGACATGAAACATTGAAGTTTATACTTTCTTGTATAAAATATAATTGTATCTAGAAAGCTGCAAGTATATTAGTACATAGCATATCTTGATTGGTATTAGGCATATGTAACAACCCACATTTGTTTTGAGTTGTCTTTTGGATCTCTGATCATAAGGCAGCCAAGTATTGTTTTCTTCATCAACACGTCATAGTGGAGTAACTTGATTTGTGCTCCCTATGACGTTAATCAGGAAATACTTACATCTGAAGTTTTTGCTAGTGAGATTTATACTGGAGAAATGTTTTTTCTCTTTGGTATGTCTTTCTAAGTTTCACTTTCTTAGGTAGTTAGTCCAAGGAGAACTACTGTAACCAGCTTTGTTTTGACATGGATAATGGTCTTCTCAGGGACTATGGCTTTTCTGAGTCAATCCTCTTGCATCTAGTTAAGCTCAATTAAATTTAGTATATTGAACTCCCAATATTACAGCAATACTTTTTACTCATTAGGGCAAGCTGTGCTGTTGAATCATACAGAAGTGTCAGGAGGACATAACTGTACAGTGTTATAGAAAATTGTGGCATTCCGGAACACTCAGATGGTAGTTGATGAGAGTCTACTTCATTCAGGGTCTAATTTCTGTATACTGTGAGAGAGAATAAGTGGTTTCAAGCAGCTCTTTGTAACAATCCTTTAAGAGACTTGTTCCCAGAAATAAAGAAATGGTCTGGGAAAAACAACCCCCTCTCCTTTAGCTCGTGGTTCCAACAACAATTTTAATTGCTTGCTCTCTCATCCATAAATCCCAACCTTCCTACAGTGTTGTAGTCTCTAGCCCCTGCCTTAAATGCCTGATCATCCCCCAAATACAGTTTAGCCTTTCAAAGAAATGCAGTTCACTAACAAGCCACTGGCTTTCTGGGAAAAGCTGTAACCCAGTTTCTGCCACACATCATAATGTGGGCACAATATTGAGAGCTGCCACTTATCCCATCCAGTCTTGGATAGGATGGGATATTGGTCATATTAGAGGTAGAAAATTGTTTTCAAAGTCTTTCAAGATAGAGATGACATGACTTAAGCATTATAATGGCCCATCTTCGCGAACGAAGATTTGGGGAAAGGTCTTTTACCTTTCCAGCCTGCGCAATGGATTTTTTAGGTGAGACACAGCCTGCGCTGAACTGAGCCCACCCTTTAATCCTAAGGTTCATCTGCCGGGGCCAAGCAAGCTTGGACAATGGCAGTGAGGTCCTCAGGACGTAGGTTTGTTTAGAGTGTCCTTCTCATAGATGGATGGCCACACAGGGCTAACGACCTCCATCAGGCCAGGAGACCGGGATTTGAACCCGTGGTCGCAGCAGTGAAAGTCCTGCACGCTAACCACTAGGCCACCAGGGGTCTCACTTAAGCATTATACCTGTAGAATAAGCTGACTTGAAACACTGTGATTTCTGATTCCACAAAACCAGCCCATTTGGATTCTCCAAATGCAGATGATAATCAAGTTCAAGCTGCATGGAGCAGCCAGCCACCCCTCCCACTCACTGTCCTTAAATACAGCTTCTGATGACTAGTACCATTACATGATGTTTCCCCACTGCTCTGTCAGGGTGCAATCTAGAATCAGTTTTCATTGCTGCTAAAATCTGAATCTAATCAGTGTGAATATTTCAGTCTACTTAGTTCATATGTTTTGTGTGTGTGTATTTGGCTTCATCTATAAAATGTTATTGGGGCAGAAAAAAAAATCCTAGCAGTTAGGGTACGCTATCGCATTACTCTCTGTCCTTCATTTGTGGTTTTCCTTGTGGTATATTTGTGTTCCAGCATATATGCAAACAAAACACAAATGTCCCATGTACAATGCATTTATAGCATGCCATTGGACAGTAAGTCTGAATCAGTCTGGTGTACAGGGATGAGTAGATGTCATGTTTAATCCAATTTAGATGTTTAGACTGAAAAATGCGACTGCAATATATTTTCTGATTCAAACAGAAGACTACTTTCATGTTCATCCTTTTTCTTATTTAGTACATTGTATGGATTTTCCCATACTTTTCTGTTTTCTATGTTCTCATATTAAAAAAAAAATTAAGAATGCCCAAATACAATTCTGTAAAAATGGAGTAAATTCTTGTGACATTGTGACGAAAGTTCTTGCTCTTGCAGTTCTTGCTGCAGAGCATAGTTCAAGGATTCCAGACAGCCACTGTCCCCTCGGGCTTTTCAAAACTCAGTAGGCAGCTTTATTCTCTCAAATAGGCTATGTCCCAAGTCTGTAGCCAGAGGATCCAACACAGAGTGTGCCAGTTGGATTTAAAGCCTGACTGGCATCCTCAGCGATTATTTATCCTGGGGAGATAAGTGAGTTTTTTATTCAAACAGAGGACTGTGGCAAACCAGTAAGATCATACTTTAAATTGGTACAAAGCATCAAGATTCTTTCTACTAGTATTACAATTTATGCTATAAAAATTCTATCATGATTAACCAGGAATTTATTGTAACTTTATCTTGTCCATGAGAAGTTTATGTGTCAAACTGGTGTATTTCCCCCCCACTATTTAAATAGGACAGAACTCTTATTTACCCTGTTTATATCTCCCAATAATCTCTTCAATATATGTCCTCAAGATGACTCACCTGATATTCTTTATGTGTATGCAGAAAGTCTTAATCTGTGTTTCATAATAGCCTTTGCAAAGGCAAATCTTGAGGACCTTCCAGAATGAAGCTCCACATTGGCAAGTGCAGACTCACACTCCTAGTGGTCTGTAGTGTCTAGGATTCACTTTTCCTTAACGATTATCTTGATTTTTTTCTGACCACATTAAAAAAACACCCTCTCTTTCTTAACTATATCCTGACAGGTCTGCAGAATATCTCTCTAGTTACTCCTCTTATTAGATCTTACATTAAATTATCCCAGTTTAATTACAAAATAAAGATTATGCAGTCACCCTGTCTACCCTTGTGTTAATCTTCCTGCCTGCTTCTCTCTCTGTGCATGCATACATCTCTAAGTTCCTTATTAGTGAGGGCAAAGTTAATTACTGTTCTGTAATTGGGACAGAAGAGACAAATTGATGCCAATCTTGAGGAAAGGAAGCAGAATTTTTGGACTTTTTATTTGTCAACAGTCAGCTGGACATGTTCAACTAACTTCTAACTTAGTGTAGCATTTTCATCTCTTCTCCAGGGAGGGGAATAGCATAGGTTATATTAAGTGAGTTCAAGTATAGTCATATAGGAAATGTTAGGATGCAAAAGACAGAAAATTTGCAGAAGGCTAGGCTTCATTACTTCACTGTGGCAAATAACATGCAATGTGGTATAGAATCTTTGGTCTGCTAATGGAAATTTGGCCTGTGTTTTATGAAACAGTGATTCATCTTGTGGACTGTTATGTGCTTTGTCAGTGTTCTTTGGTAGTGGGGAATTGATCATTTTAACTTTTTGTGAACATTATTCTGCTTTCAAGCCTGTCTTTCCTTTGAAAAATGAAGATGTAAACAACTATGCCAGGCGTTCCAGTTAACAGAGTCCAACACTGATATGAACAATTTCTTCTAACCTTAAAGGCTAACATCTTTGTTTATATTTAGAAGCTTATGGCATATTGCAGGATTTACACTCCCTCTTGCTGCTACTGTGTGGCACTGTCAGGCTCAGAATCCAGAAAGAATCCCCTATCACCTTCATATCATCTGTATGAGGATACTCATACATTGTAGTGTTTACTACACTGCAGTACACTGTGGATCAGTGGCATTTTGAATCATACGTTCTTGCTCTTCTGTACAGAAATAAGAGCTTCTTTAGACATGTCTACTCCATTTCTGAATACTCACTTTGTCCAGATTTTCTGACCCAGTGTGGATTAAAAATTACCACATTATACAATTGCTTTTCAATTCAAGTGGGTCTGGTGCGTGCTAAACTATTTGGTGACAGCTGTGGATACCTGTAATTCCAGTATCATGCTTTCACCAAAATAATGATAATTTCTGGAATTGTTGCTTTTGACACAAGGGGCATTTGAAAAGTGAAAATTAAATTGTTACTTAAATGCCTTATCTAAAAAATAAGAAGTTACAGTATGATATCAGTGTTGTCCAACAAAATGCAATCCAGAAAGAGCTCAAGTAGAATGAAGTTTGAAAATGAGAGGAGTGGAATCAAGCTATTTTATGTAAAAGAAAAAAAAACCTCCAGGGCAGAAAGCTCGGGAACATGTACTTGTTGCCTTTTATAAGTCCCTCAGAATTTAAGGCTGGCAAACAGGGGCACTGAATGGCAAGAAATGAAGAGCAAGAAAATGCCACTGCTAATAAGGAAGTCCACAAGAGATATTGAGATGGAGGACAATCTTATTTTCATATTTTTTGCCAATCTGCACTTTGACACTTAATAACTATATTGTAGCAGGACGTTAAGACATGGATGAATAGTTTGTGTGTTTGTGTCATGTATTAGGCATTCAGAAGAGTGTTTGCCATTGACAGATGCTAGAAAGAACTATCTCTACACTCTCTGGCTTATTTACAGGTAGAAAACATTTAATATTTTTGTTCTTTGTCCAGTGCTGCTGCTACCTGTAAACATTTTAATCTTCAGAATGCTACCCCTTCATAATTTCCAAATGTGGGAAATTCACTGGATCAGTAAAAAACGGGTTTGTGTTTTGAGCTGTGCCTCTTTAAGTGTCAAAACAGAAGTGAAATGGAGTGACTATATGCAAACAGTAAAAATATTCTTTATAAAAGGTAAGAAATTATCAGACTTTACTGAGAAACAACTAAGCCAGTTGTCACATATCAGATAATGTCATTTCACAGAACTTGAAGACAAAGAGTATAATTTTTCTGGCAGTGAGGTAATGTAGTCGCACTGTGGCTGTTTCAGTGGAGAATAGGAAAGAAAAGGAAAAGAGGAATTTGGCTTATCTTCTGCTAAAGCCTTTGTGTAATTCATTAAGCAATCCTAATCCAAAATGATAGTCTATGGCATTTGCTAATGTTTTCATGACCCAATGAAAACATAAAGAGGTACTAATGCAGCTGCTCATTAACTCCCCTCTTAATGCCCTGGGTTGGTTCAAGTGGTCTATAATACCCAACTGGATTTGGCTTCATTGAGTTATTAAAGCCGCTGAGCATTCCTCCTATGGTGACATGTTTCTCTCAGTTTTGGCTTACATGCTTTCCAGCCAGTCTGGGGCTGTGGTTTCACCTGAAACAACACCCTATTCTAACAACTCCTTAAAACTGCAGACTTCTTCCACAGGGTCCATAAAAATCAACTCCTCTATTACAAAAGGAATAAAAGAGATGTAAATAAAAATGGTTACACAGATATTAAGTATTCTGATAATTTTTAATATTGGGGAGTTTTGTCCTTACAGTCTGATTGTACAGAGGTACAGATTGCACATACTGCTTTTTTATTGCATTTTTGCAATACTTGCAAACAATTTTTGTCTTGTGGACAGTATATAAATTATAAGAATGATGTAGCATCTCAGACACAAATCATATTTCTCCTTTTATCAGCCTTTTTCTAATTAGCTTTTCAAGGACTTGAAATCCTTTGTTAAATACTCATATTTTATGCTTAAACTTAAATAATATTAAAACAGCACCAAAGCAATGGTAGTTTCTGCAAGAAGCTGCAACTTGTAATTCATCATGATAAATTCACCACAGAAAAGTATAGGAAAATTAAAAACAGAGTCATATTGGATTTTTGTCTTTGGAAAATTTATTTTCACCTCAATTGCTGTCATATACTAGATAAGATAACTGAAACCTGCAAGTTGTCCCTGTCCCCACGTTTCAACTCTATATCCTCAATGCTACAGATGCTACTCTTAAGCCCTTCAGTCTACCTGTATTTAGAATACTATATCTTTTTGAAACCGTTTCAAGTGGCAGGTTTCGGCACTGAAGAGAAGGAACTCCGCTTTTGCTTTCTCCCTTTTCCCCTACAATGCGTCATCCTGGCACCTTGCCCAGATGTCAACCCTGGTGTAGGTGAGGTTGCCAAAGCAACAGCACACACTCGGTCACACCCCCTATAGCTACAGAAGTCTCAATCAGTTTGAAAGTTTTACTAGGTTTTTATTCATCTGCAATGCACTGCCCAGCCATCTGCGTTTAGTCACCCATCGAGTGCTCACAAGCCTGCTGGTAAATGGAGTAATTTTTGGAACTTTCACCTCCATCTTTTGGGATGCAATCTCTCAAGATTGGTCCTGGGTGGTCAGTCACCTGCCCAACCTGCAGTGAAGAAACTGGCTGGTCTTTCTGCCATCCCATAGACATGCCAGGCAGTTGGGCAATAACTAAGTTCATATTTAATTTTCATAGAATGTGTAAAGCAATAGTACTGTGTAATTGCAGAAGAATAAAACTGGAGTTACTGACAGAGCATTTTAAAAGCTGATTTTCTTCCTGTTGAAGCAGCAGGATAAGTTTTTGGTAATACCTAACTCGCAACTCTGCTCATTTTTTCAGACATGGAGATGACTTGATTGTGACACCGTTTGCTCAGGTAGGCACAATTTTGCTATATTTCTCATATGATCTTGTAATTTAAAGACTAAATGGCCAAACCAGTTCTTTTCTATCATTATTATTGTATAAGATGTGTTTGCTTGAAAGGAGAAAAAATGTCTAAACAGAAAGGCATAAACTTCCCACTCTTGTTATCTACACCTCTTTCTTAATGCATTTTGATTATCTGAAAATTGAAGTGCAACAGCACAATAAACACCTTTGATCTCTTTTCAAATACTGTAACAGGCAGTCATAATGAAGACAAATCTCTGCTTTCTGTTATTCTATTACTTTTTATAATTACAATTTCTTCATTTGGTCATATTTTATGCATTAAATAAAATGTGATTTCTAGACATGAGATAAGTTTTACCTAGAATACTTATGTTCCTTTGCAAAACCATATGTTTGGTTTTTCTATTCAGATTCTGTTTTATAAAATAGCACCTCAAAATTCTTTGTAATTCAGATCAAGACTTCACAATTTTTCACAATATAGCTGTATTATCATGTATGAAAAGTTAATATTGATATTCCTTGAACTCATGATGATAGGTTTTACTCTGAAATAGACAGGAATGAAAATCAATTCAGTGTAATTACAAAGTCATATGTGATTGAAGGTGAATGGAAAAAGAAAGGTTGAGTCACATAGCAGTCTCATAAAAGAATAAAATGTGCAACTTTAGTCTTAATATGCAGGATGCTCTGGTCTAATAATAAGCTGTTAAAAGAATATTTATTTAATAGTTTATTAGATATTTAATTATATTGTAAACAGATACAGTGTTTATAAAACTGGGAGCAAGTTCTTAATATGAATAATACCATCATCTTTTATTAGCAGAGAAAACATTAAGCAAGGGCATTTTATAAAAATACTCTGAAGTCTCTCAAATATTAAATATACTTAAACAATAATGGAAGAGAAGAAATAACAGAAAAAAAAATTAAAATAAGTCAAGCCACTTCTGGTTTTATTTCCTCAGGAAACAGAAAACCTAACTCTTAAGCACAGAAAAAAAATAGAAATTTTATTATGCTCAAGCAATCCAGTAATATTTACTATTGTTTCTGTTCATTGTAATCTGATTTTTGTTTACAAATTGTGCCACATAGTTTCCCTAGAACATAATTTTCCTAGGTTCTAGCTTCCCTAGAAAACAGCAAATAGTACACCCCATTTATGGATATCCTTTTCCTGGGACAAAATACCCTTTCTTTTAAGGGCAATTCTGTATTCTTGTTGGCATTAATCGATGTGCTTCAGCAAATAGAGCAAAAGCAGTTGAATGCTATGGCTAATTGCACCAAGGTACTGTAATTGATTAATTGTGAGCTTTTCCAGTGTAAAACCCTGTTAGCAGTGGTTTAAGTCAACCTGGTTTTATTTGCGTGGAACAAGAGAAAAAGCACTCACAGGGTGAATGATCATGTCACATTCCCTGACACAGGAGAAACTGAATGCAGTTGAGAGAGTGTGCCTAATAGAGGGGAAGTGACATCTGATTAGACTCTTAGGAAAAACATCACCCTTATCTAAGAAGTATAGAATATGCAAAATCTCATCTCCAAGTGGGGCCTGCTGACAGACGAAGCACTGAGCCCATCCCTCTGATTTACATTAGCAGTGTTAGGACCTCACTCAGGACTTCGGAAATTGGATGCCATCTCCCAGTACAATATCTACACATGATAAAAACTACCATTTTAATGTCTTCCTAAAGCAATATTTTAACATATAAGTGCATTTTTTGTGTGCATCACAGTGTGAGGAACACATGTTCGAGTTATTTCAAACCATCTGTATTTTCTTCACTTGATCAGGAAGCTTATTTCATTTGATCATGAGCCACCTGGTGGTAATAATCCTAGTTTAGCATTTCAATTTCTGTTCAGCATATCACCATGGTAATGCAGCTGCATTTTCTATGTGGAGGCAGGGTGGCATACTGTGTCCCCCACATAGAAGCTGGTCCCAGGATGTGATAATTTACTATATTTACTAGAATGGAATTTTTAAAGCAAAAATTAAAAAAAAAATTATCACAAGGCTACTATCAGTTACATTTCTCTATGTTGTAATATACAGCAAGTGCTGTAATTTAATTATTCATAGAATTTCACTTTACAAAATAATTTGAGGGATTTGAAACTTAAGGAAAAAATCTGTAGGTTTTTAATTACCAAAAAAAAGTTCAATATTTAAAATTTGTTTGCAACTGACTTGACTTTGAAAATATTAATATTTACTTAGAGATTAAGCCTAAAGCAGTTTGCACGTGATAGGTTGCTTTATGCCCACAAATGTAACTGTAGAAATACTAAGCACAAGTAGAACCTCTGTGGGCAGCGTTAACTGCCACTTAAAGAAAATTATAGTGGAAAATTGAAATACTATTTTATGTGCTTCTAATATAATACACTTATAAATATTAATACCTTTATACAAGAAATCAAGTTGTTTAGATCCATTGTAGCCAATGACTGAACTTTTTGTTTTCACTCATACATTTATTGCAATGTATGTGGGGATGGCTTGTACTTGCAGAAACTGTCAAAATATGTGCATTTATAATCATAGAATCATAGAATTGTTTATGTTGGAAAGGATGTCCAAGATCATCAAGTCCAACTATTAACCTAAAACTGCCAGGTCCACCACTAAACCATGTCCCCTAGCACCACATCTACATGTTTTTTGAATGCTTCCAAGGATGGTGATTCCACCACTTCCCTGGGCAGCCTGTTGCAATGCAGACCAACCTTTCAGTGAATAAATTTTTCATAACATCCAATCTAAACTTCCCTTGGTGAAACATTTCCTCTCAGTCATGGGAGACTTCAACCTGCCATATGTCTGCTGGAAACTCAACACACATAAAGGAGGCAGGCTAGGAGGTTCCTGGAGTGTGTGGAAAATAACTTCCTGTTGCAGCTGGTAAGTGAGCCTACCGGGGCGGTGCCTTGCTAGACCTGCTGTTTACAAACATAGAAGGGCTGGTAGGAGATGTGGTGGTCAGAGGCTGTCTGGGGCACAGTGACCATGATATAATAGAGTTTTCCGTACTCAGTGAATAAAGGAGTGGTGTCAACAAAACCTCTACCCTGGACACTGGTTCGGAGAGTCCCTTGGGAATCAGCCCTTAAAAACAAAGAGGCCCAGGAAGACTGAACATACTTTAAGAAAGAATTCTTAAAGGCATAGGAGCAGACTGTCCCTTTGTCTCAAAAGACAAGTCGTCAGGGAAAATGATTGGCCTTCGCTGAGCAGGGAGATTTTGCAAGAACTCATAAAAAAAGAGGATGTCTCATGTTTGGAAAAAGGGACAGGCAGCTCAGGAAGTGTTTAAGGATGTCATCAGTTCGTCTAGAAAGAAAATCAAAAAGGCAAAAGCTCAGTTAGAACTTATTCTGGCCACTTCTGCAAAGGATAATAAAAAGTGCCTTTACAAATACATTAATAACAAAAGGAGGGTCAAGGAAAACCTCCATTCTTTATTGTATGTGATGGGGAATATTGTCACCAAAGATGAGTTACTTAAATGACACCTTTGCCTCAGTCTTCAATGGTAAGACAAGTGATCCTCAGGGCAACTGGCCCCCTGAGCAGGTGGACAGGGACAGGGAACAGAGTAGACCCTCTGTAATCCAGGAGAAAGCAGTTAGTGACCTGCTGTGCCACTCAGACACTCAAAAGTGGGATCAAATGGGATCCATCACAGGATGATGAAGGAGCTGGCAGAAGAGCTCGCCAAGCTGCTCTCCATTATTTATCATCAGTCCTGGCTGAGCAGAGAGGTCTCAGATCAGTGGAGGCTGGTCAATGTGGCGGCCATCCAAAAGCAGAGTTGGAAGGAGGATCCAGGGAACTATAGGCTTGTCATCCTGACGTTGGTGTCTGGAAAGGTTATGGAGTAGATTATTGAGTGCCATCATGTGCCATGTACAGGACAACGAGATCAGACCCAGCTGTAAGGGTTTAGGAAAGGCAGGTCCTGTCTGACAAACTTGATCTCCTTTGATGACCAGGTGACCCACCTAGTGGATGGAAGGAAAGGCTGTGGATGTTGTCTACCTGGATTTCAGCAAAGCCTTTGACACCCAGCAGCATTCTCTTGAAAAAGCTGGCATTGCATGGCTTGGACAGGTGCACTCCTCCCTGGGTTAAGGACTGTTGGGATGGCTGGGCCCAGAGAGTGATGGTGAATGGAGGTACATCCAGTTGGCAGCCAGTCACTAGTGGTGTCCCCCAGGGACCAGCATTAGGCCCAGTTCTGTTTAATATCTTTACTGATGATTAGGGTGAAGGGATCAAGTCTACCCTTAGTAAACTCACAGATGACACCAAGTTGGTGGGAGTGTTCATCTGCAGGAAGGCTCTGCAGAGGGATCTGGACAGGCTGGATCAATGGACCAAGGCCAATGGTATGAGGTTCAACAAGGCCAAGTCCTGGGTTCTACATTTGGGTCACAACAAACCCAGGCAGCACTGCAAGCTGGGGGCAGAGTGGCTGGAAAGTAAAAGCAAAAAAGGACCTGGGGGTACTGGTAAACATGAGCCGATAGTGTGCCCAGGTGGCCAAGAAAGCCAATGGCATCCTGATTTTCGCCCTATACTGGCACTGGTGAGGCCACACCTTGAGTACTGTGTCCAGTTCTGGACTGCTCAATACAGGAAGGATATTGAGGTGCTGGAGCAGGTCCAGAGAAGAGCAACAAGGCTGGTGAAGGGTCTGGAGCACAAGTCCTATGAGGAGAGGCTGAGGGAGCTGGGGTTATTTATCCTGGAGAAGAGGAGGTTTAGGGGTGACCTTATCACTCTCTACAACTACCTGAAAGGAGGTTGTGGCCAGGGGTGTTGACCTCTTTTCCCATGCAACTAGTGATGGATGAGAGGACATAGTCTTAAGCTGTACTAGGGGAGGCTTAGGTTGGACATTAGTAGGAATTTCTTCACAGAAAAGGTGATTAGACATTGGAATGGACTGCCCAGGGAAGTGGTGCAGTCACTGTCCTTTCAGGTGTTTAAGAGAAGACTGGACATGGCAATTAGTTGCATGCTCTAGTTGACAAGGTGATGATCAGTCAAAGGTTGGACTTGATGATCTCAAAGGTCTTTTCCAACCTAATTAATTTTGTGAGTCTGTGGTTCTGTGATTCTGTGATCTTGTTCTATCACTTGTTACCTGGGAGAAAAGACTGACCTGCACCTGTCTACAATTCCTTTCAGGTAGTTGTAGAGAGTGATAATTTTTTAGTGTCACTGTTCCCTGGGAATGCAAATCTGATGGCATATATTTTTATTCCTTGCTGAATGTAAAATATATAACTGTGCCTCCTTTTCTCCAGACTAAACAACCCCAGCTCCCTCAGCCTGTCCTTGTAAGACTTGTGCTCCATTAATGCTAAAAGCACCTAGGATGCTGGGCAGGTACTGGACATTTCACTCCTGGACCTGAAGAATAAAGAGGACATACAAAACAACACTCAAGACTCTGCTTTCTGAAAAAAGGACACTAGAAAATTCTGGTTATGTGAATAGTGGTGAACACATAGAGAGACACCCTTGTAGTCTGTCTGGGACCTGAGCGTGGGTCCAGCAAGCCTCGTTAGCCTCCACTCATAACTGACCTTGAGCAACCTTGCAGCTCTGCACACTTCTTTCCTCAGCACCCCAGCTGTTTAATGTCCTGTTATTTTAGATCCAAAACATACCTAAGCTAGCTTCATGTTTTCACATGGCAACGTGTCTAGCCCACTAACCTGTCTGAAACTGTGCTCTGTGCAGCAGGTACAGTCATTCAGAACAAGCAGATCTGAGAATCATGGCTTTACCTGAGGTCACTCTCTGGAGGAGTCACTTCATTACCTTAATTATGTGCTTCCAATTCGCAGTGCACCTGCATATGCAGCCAGTTTGAGTCCAACAGGGTTTATTGAGTAGGAACTTGAAGCCAGGAAAACTGACTACATTTTTTCATGCCCTGGAACAGCTCTGGAAGCCACATAGATACCTTTCTCTGAAAATACTAGGACACACAAACCATCTCAGCATCCTGACACATGTAAACTGAACCCAGGCAGATTGACAAAAGAGAAGTAAAATGGACTGCAGTCACTAAAATGAGCCTCTTAATAGGCCAAACTTCTTCTTTATGCTTTCCTTTTCCTTCTACCTTCAACTCATACTTTCCTTTTACAATATTTTCATGCTTCAGCACTTTTTCACTGTATTTGAAGTATTCATTTTTGGATCTCTAAATTCCAAGATCATCTTTCACCTGCTCAGTTCATGCCTGATTTCCATCTGTCTACATGCAACATCTAAATACAATATTTTTTAGTGTCACTGTTCCCTGGGAATGCAAATCTGATGGCATATATTTTTATTCCTTGCTGAATGTAAAATATGTTACTGTGCCTCCTGATCTTTGGATAGAAAAACATAATTAAATTAATACCATCTAGTTAGACAAATGTATTTTTATTATCTTATCTCATTTGGTAATTACTTACAATAGCTTGAACACTGCCAGTTATTATTAACTTCTGAATATTTTCTGTTACAGGCTTTCATTAATTTATTTTTTTCAGTCTCCCATCCCCTTTCTATCTCCTATATAAATTTAAGGTGCTATGAAAAGAGGGTTGTGTCCTCCTCAAATTAGACCTCTAAAACCCAAATTCCCATTCTTGCTTTCATTATCCCTCTGGTGAGTTCACCAGCCCAGTCTGGGCTGGGAAACAAAAATGGGCAACTTCTGCAGACACACCAGTGATAGTGTGTCTGCTTCCTCCCAGTTCCAGCCTGGTTCCAAAGAACTCATGGTTCCTGTCTGACATCAACTGAACTAGGTCTCTCTTGTCAGGGAGGTTCATCTTATTATGCTTATGTGGTACAAAATTTATTACATTTATCCATCTGCCTTCAGAAGAGAGTGCCTGTGCCACTTATAACAAGAAGACACTCCTCTACTGCTATATGATATCTTGCATGAAATTAAGTCCAGAAAGGAAGTAGTTTTTCTTTTCCCAATGTGTAAAGTTTGTAAGAACCTGCAGCCATTTTCCCTCTTCTGAGGTGATACCTTCCTCTTTTTCTGGTCTTCTGCGCTAAGTCCCCAAATCAACTGTGCATCTTAAAGGAGACACATTATTTTTCCTGGCAGTCTAGACAATCTTATTCGCTTTGGAGTTTGTGGGTACTGAACTGCAAATGGAAGATTCTCTAATTATTTCTTATGCATGAACTATGAGGCTTAAAAGGGCTAATATCTTCCAAACTCAAACACTTTTATAGTAATTTTAAAGAAATAAGTAGTATTCTACAGTGAAAACCTTTCCTCCTTCTCAAGTAAGCTTGCCTTTAAACAAACAATGACTTGTTTATATGGGAAAAAAAAGAAATAAACTATGCTCTCCTATTACAGACATGTTATTGTTAAATAATGGTCAAAGGCTGCAGACTAACCAACCCCTGAAACCTTTTACAGTTGTTTTGCAATGCCCTTTCCTTTTTCATTCAGCACAGTGGAGCAGAGATAAATCAGTCTCACTTGTGCAGACATTTATACTGAAACCACTTTGTCTGTTCTAGGTGCTGGCCAGCCTGCGTACTGTACGGAATAACTTTGCTGCATTAACCAATTTACAAGATCGGGCACCCAGCAAGTGAGTGTCATTTTTTGGCCAATGAGATTTTTGCAGTGATACTTTTTAATGTAAACTGAAAATGACGATTAGGTGTTACAGATTTTAGCCTGTTCCACTGAACCTGCATAAAACATCCATAAGTAATAGCTTATTAATCCCTTGAAGATATTATTCTTGGTAGCTGAGACAACAGCCCCCTTGCCTTCTGATTGATCTTGCATTGCTGTCCTCACATAAACTTGGAGTGGTTTTGTGCAACTATATGATTTTCAATAAATTGGTCATATGTCAAAGATCATTCAAAGATGATTCAGGCACAGTCTGAGTCTTGCAAATGATCCCAAGTAAGCAGACAGCTGCACTCAGTGAGAGCTGCTTGCATGATCTGAACCTAGAACTCTGCCTAACTCATCCAAGATAGTGACATCCCACTCATGCAGAGTAGTTCATAATTATAAATGAGGCATTATAAATTTGATCTTTCTCCAATCGTGTTACAGCATCATAGCGAACATTAATGTTACTACACTGGCAAATTTTGTAGTGCAGTCATTTCCCTCACCCAGAATGTGCATCTCTAGAGCGTAGAAGTAATTAGCATTCCAAAGACAGTTGCCTACCATTGCATATGCAATGCTACCAGAAAATATTTCCATGTCTCTTCGTTGGAATATGCAGACCTTACACATTCCCTGCTTTCACTCATCCATAACTCACATCCCTCTGCAGCTGTGTCAGTCCAATATCTTATAGCATTCTTCAATGGGCAAAATATTCCACTGAACTGTTTGCCTTAAAGCTTATTGTGAAAGGTAGATGCAAAATAATGTGTGAATTGTACATAAAAAATAATAGAGTGAAAAATAATTAAAATAAACATTTCAAGTCAGAGAACATGGGAAGCACAAGACTTGTTAGAATAATGCTATGTATATAAGTCATATTTTAGACTAGGTAGAAGCTCTATGTATGATTCAGCAGGCTTTTAATAAACTTCTAAGTTCCTAAAATATTCCTGTCTTAGAGTTCCCAATCTGCAGAGAGGTTTCAGAGAGGTCAGTTAGGAATTCTCTTCTACACCAGAAAGAAATATCTGCTGTAAATGAACTTTGGCAATGCCAGCGTAGTCCATTCCAAAATAATTTCCCAAGGGTTTTTTTTTCCCAATATTTTATTTCCCAATATTTTCTATTATATTGTTTAAGGATTTAGTCATCTGTGAGTTTATCAGGCTTAGACCTTTTTTATTTTCTTTTCAATAGACGATCACCAATGTGTAACCAACCATCTATTAACAAAGCAACTATAACAGGTAAGAAGAATTTATTTATAAAACCATTTCACTGAACACTGCATTTTATAATAATAACCTTATATTGTTTCCTTATATATCTCCTTATATCTGTTTTATTAAAGAGGTTTTGAGTCATGTGATGACTCAAATTGGTGACTTTTAGTGTTCTATCATGTTAGCTTTTGATTTCTGTCTTATTAACCTGGTTTTAATTTAAGTTCTTTCCCAATTCTTTTTTCTTATATACCAGTGTGTGACTGTTTCATGATTACATTCATTAGTACCTTCTTGTAATGAAACCTAGTAGAAAAAACTGGAATGAGGAATGTATCGATCTTTGTTTTTGGGATATAGAGTTCTGTAGCTATAAAGGGGCAAAGTCTTTGCATTACAAGCGCTTAGGCAATGAAAAGAAATTATCAAAACTGACTTTTCTGATTTAGGATGGTAAATTCTATTTCTATAACATTTGTAGGTAAGACAAAAAAGTAATTTCCTTTTAAAAGACAGTATTATTTCTAAGGAAACATTAACTTGAAAACAGGACTAGCATTGTAAATTATGTGAATACTTTGGAAAATTCTACCCTACAGCACTTTTGGTTATTTTTATGGCAACTTGGTCTTGGTCATCTTTATGGGAATACAGTTTATTTGACCCCATATTTTTTACATCATGTTAGTTCACATGTTCTTACACTTAGTAATTTTCCTGGTAGTTACTTTCTCTATCATGTTCTGTCAGAGCGAAAGAGCATTTGCTTTGCCTCTTGATGAAAGTATAAAGACAGTTACTAAACAGGCAAATTATCATTTAAACCAAAACCAGAAACATAATTTTCCATAATTTTCAAAATACCTTTTGCCTTTTTAATTATATGGTAGCTTTGTAACTCAAGGAAGAAATGCTACTTCAGCAATTTTGAGAAGAAGCGTGGTTTTATAACGTTCAATAGTTTCTGTCTTTAGGCTCTGGAATATGTTAAAATTGATGGTGCTTTTCAGCTAACCTCCCACAATATCCATATTTACCTCAAAAGAACACAATCGTGGCAGTTCTGTACAGATTTATTCTCCTAGGAGAATCATGCAACATGACCATTTGTGTATAGGGCTTAACAGGAAACAGAAGTTTAAGTCTTCAAATCTATAAACAGAAAGGCATCCTTGTTTAAGAATGTTCTGCAATCACTTAAATTCATGTAAATTAAATAAATAAATAGGAAGAAGATAGAGATATATACATAGATTAATTATAATCATGATCCTTTGTTAATATATTCCTTTCAGAGGTAATTTGTTTCAAATTGTTCTCCATAAGCCATTACTTGAAAATACTCCATACTCGAAAATAGGACTCTTTCTTTGGTTTCAAGGGACTAACTTTAGAAAGCCCATAACACAGTAAAATTTGTGACAATAAATAAATACAATATCCACAAGAGCAGATGTGCACACATGTGAACACACAGTGGGCCTACCTTACATGCTCTCCCACAGTCACTTGCCTGAGGTCAGCTTCTTTTCTCCAGCAGGAGAAGCTGCTCAGACAGCAAGACCCAGGACAGTCTCTGTTGGAAGATGCTGTTGCTCTTTTTAAATTCTCCCTGATCTGAAAGTTTCCATTCGATTAATCCTTAGAGGATATTTACGTATCATCCAGAATCTTAATGTTTAGAGGGAAGGTGGTACAGTAAGGGCTGCAATTAGAAAATGCTTCTTTGCCAATAAATTCAAAGGAAGCAAGAAAAGGTAAAGAATAGTAAGGATAATTTAATCTAATTTAGTTTTATCTGATTTCTCAGAGATGCTGCTGGAATTGCTGTGCCCAAATTATGCATTAAACTGGATGAGCTGGGGCTTCTGTGCATTGGATATAAGTGGTTGAAAGACTTTAATGATAAAGAAAAAATATTAAGCCAATATAAAGCACGAAAATGGCTACAATTCATTTTGGAGATTGAGGCTGGATACTATTTTGCATTAATGGGTTTGCCTGCTCTTAGTTACAGCCTGGTTTTGGTATTTCCATGGCAACGAAGTTCATGGCATAGGCACAGAAGTATGCATAGGTATGTCCTTGGGGCATACAAAATCCTAGTAAAACACGTTGCATTACAGCACTATGTTAAGTATGAAGATACATTATAAACACTTTTCCTGCTCTTCACAGAATATTTGAAAACCCCTTCAGATGCTACTAAGCTTTTTGAATGGGGAATGTTCGAAATGTAGCTTGTGCAGATCCTTCCTGCTGAGAAATCCTCCTGGTTGTGCTGTTCTCAGAGTTTATGCCATGGAAAACCCAGAACAATACACCAGACAGGTAGAGCCTTATCACATCATCCAAACAGCTCAGCTAGCAATCTCATTGTGAACTGATCACCAGTGTAACAAACTAGGTAACTGGAAGGCACAGAGTCACTAAACTATATAAATCATAAACCAGAAAACAGACACTTAAGATGGAGATTTTATGTTGCTAAGCTTCCTGGAAGACATGTCTTTGGGAAGACTCTATCTGAGGAAACAGATGATCACAGAAGGGAACTACTGCAGAAGATATGGGGGGGGAAACAAGAAGAGAAAGATGAAAAGGAATTTGGTAAAGCTAAGTGACTAAAATAGTAAGAGCAAAATTCCTATTTTAAGAATTCACCCAGAGGCACAAATTTGTTGACAAAATACCTTAGCAAAAAAAGGAAGAAACTGCCAAATTGAGAAGTCAGGCAGCACAGGAATCACATGTTCAAATTCTTAGGAGCAACAGCAACGATGGTGGCCTTAAAATTTACAGTGATTTTTTAATGTAAATATGTAGAAGTTGATGATCAAAATAAAATCTATTAAATATATCCACATGAATGCATTTTGTAGCTTTATTGATAGAAGCTAATGAATAACAATGATATACTTGAAATTCAGTATCAGCCAACTATGCTATACCATGCTGAGTGCTCCTTTTGCAGACAGATTAGGGGATGAGATGGGAGCTTTTTCTGTAACAACAGACCTTTTAGATTGTACTTTTCATACTTGCTTTAGACTCTAGACTGTAAATATCTATTTTGTCTATAGTCAGTGTGAATAAGAGCACATGAAAACTTACTTCTGTTAGATGTCGTCTTCAAAGGGAGATGAATTGCTCCCTAAAAGTGCCATCTCTCTCCCATGACTGAGACCAGCCTGGGATAACTGTTTGCTATACAGTACTTCCATGTTTGGTGTTCTGTACTTCTACCAGAAGAGGGGTTCCTCTCACTATGAATCATATTTTCTGGGCAGTGACCAAGAGGTCACTTCTCTTTCATTTCAAGTGGACATAATTCTCTTAACATAACTAGTGAAATATAAATGTTTTGTTTTCAAAAAAAAAATGAAACTATCTGTGACTCAAGGATTGAACTTGCAGGTTTTATACTACAATTCTCATCCAGACCACACTTTCTGAGTTTGCCTTTGAGGAGATTGTGAGAGACAGTGTTGAAAGACTTGCTGAAGTTGAGTTAGAAAATATTCACTCCTCTCTCCTCATCCATCCAGGTAGTTGTTTCATTGTAGATGGCAATCGAGTTGGTCAAGCATGATTTACCTTTAGTCAATCCATGCTGACTACTCCTGATCACCTTCTTGTCACCCATGTGTATTATCTGTAACCAGGGCCCCCTCCATTTAGTACCAAAGCAGCCTTTGTTTTCATTTTGTTATTGATGTATTTGAAAAAGCCATGTTTGGGATTCTGCCATAGCACAGCAAGGAATAAAGTAAACATGAGAACAGGAGTGGACAAAAAACCCCAAACCATACCAAACCAACAAATAAACAAAAAAAGAAAACCCCAAACAAAACCAAAACCAAACCAAACAAAATGCCCAACAACAACAACAACAGCAACAACAAAAGTATTCCTATGGTAAACTGCAGTGTCAAACCTTTTTGGCAGAGGTGATGTAAAATGCTCTGAAATCCTCATTCAAGTTTATTGATTGAAGTGTGCTTTCCTGAAGCACTGGAGAAACCTGACAGTCTATTTTGAAAGAGGAATTTCTTTGATAAATTGGCCTTTGTTCTTTGTGTAGTATGTTGAGTGATATGTAAATGTTCTGTTCCTTGTACTTTTGCTTATACCCATACACCTATGGATATTTTGAATGCACTTAACTCACTTCAGTCAATTATTTTTATTTCACTGTAAATAGCATAGACACATTCTCAAGTGTGAATGTGATTTGTAGCATTTTCACCTAATTCAGATAGTGATAAATGCCATCTGTTATTTGAGAAGTTAGCACATATGTATCTGCAGACTCACAGCAGGTTAACAGTATACATCACCAGTGGTTGAATTCAAAATTTGCAAGTGCTTATATGCACAGAAATCACTGGCACACACATGCCAGTACACTTCAGTTTACTTCCTAGGGGACTTTGTGCAATACTCACCTTTAGGACCAGAATTCTCACTGAGTCAGTTAAATGTGCCCTTTTAACTTCTCCGAATGCTTTTAAAATTCCCTTTCTTTGTAAATTGCATGACGACATCAATATTCATTACAACTGTTTCCTCAAATGGACCCAAACATAACATTCTGTTGTTTAGTGTGGATTTTAATATGTGAAGAGTAGTAGAACAAGAGAGAAGAATTGACAAAATGGATAAAACTATGTTCATGTTAACATAGTCCTAAATATGTGGTTTTTTGGAAGACATTCACAGCACGTATACATGTTAAGTGCTGCTTGTCACTGTCAGTCAGATAAATGTATTATTTTATTACTTCTATCCAACTCAATTCCTTCCTGGATGAAAAACCAAATATAAGCTAGCAATGTGTGCTTACAGCCAGTCACAAAAAGCTAATCACACCCGGTTTGCGTCAGAAAAGTATGTCCAGCAGATCACGTTTTCATGGACCTCACCTGGGGCACTGCATCTAGATCTGGGGCCCCCAGCATAAGAAAGACTTGTACCTTCTCGAGCCAGTCCAAAGAAGGAGAGGAAGATGATCAAAGAGGGCTGGAGTACTGCTTCTGTGAAGAAAGGCTGAGAGAGTTGTTCTGTATGGGGAACTAGAGGAGGCTCCAGGGTGCCTCCAGCCTGCAGCCTTCCAGTTCCTAGAGGGGCCTATAAGAAAGCTAAAGAGGGACTATTTCCTATAGGAGAGCTGAAGAGGGACTATTTACAAGGGTGTGTAGTGATAGGACAAGGGGGAATGGCTTTAAGCTGAAGGAGGGCAGGTTTAAATTAGATATTAGGAAGAAATTCTTTGCTCTGAGGGTGGTGAGGCACTGGAACAGGTTGCTCAGAGAAGCTGTAGATGCCTCATCCCTGGAAGTGTTCCAGGCCAGGTTGAATGAAGGTCAGAGCAACCTGGTCTAGTGGTAAATGTTGGATCTAGATGATCTAGATGATCTTTAAAGTCTCTTCCAACTCAAACCATTTAATGTTTGTATGAATTCTAATAGTAGATAAAAAAAACAGATTTATATTTTGGAGTCCAGAGCATACAAAGATTTAGCTTCCATTGAAATCCCTCCAGCTGGTCCATGTAGTTCAGTAGCCAATTAGGAATGCAGATGTCCCTTGTTTTAGCTAGTTTCAGTGATTTCATTTTTGCAAAATAAGCTCACAATTTTCTAATAAGTGTTTGGAATACAGCATTGACAATCATCAGTTTTAGTGTAGTTGAACCAATTCTAGAGGAGTTGAACCAATTCCCCATCATTACAGTACAAAACACTTTAAGTGACCTGTATATTGTTTTCTTAAACAATGAATAATATTTTGCATAAGTAAAACAGATTTGGAAAACAGCAACATTTATATCATCTACTCCTTTCAGTTAATCATTAAAGCCCTTATCTAGAACATGATAACTAAACAGAGAGTTATCTCATTTATAGCCTTGTTAGCCACAATAAAAACAAAATCATATAGCTTTGTGAGATACAGGACACAAATTACATTCAGACTGAAATTCATTCATACATCTCCTGACCATAGTAAGCAAAGTACGCAGATGAGAGGTAAGGAATTGGAGAGACAGGAGTCTGCTCCCCCCCCAGTCTTTCACAGTCACTTTGTCACCTTTGGGGATGAACTACCAGCTTTATCCCTTGCACATGCAGAGTTTGTGAGCATTTGATATTAATAAATGGAGGCCATATTTGCTTACATTCAGAAGAAAATAGCTCTCTGTGTCACAGTTGATGTAGCACTTTCATGAGCTATAATAAAAAAAATCTGCTCAAAATGGGTAATTTAAAAACATAGCTATTGAACTGTTTTTTCTTTCAAAGGCAACAGTATTTTTGCCTCCAGTTCAGCCCCTTCAGTTTAGGGAAAAGGTTGTTAATTGACAGGATACAACTGTGAAGGCTTACTGAATGCTCTCTCCATCTTCACAGAATCATAAAATACGGCAGGTTGGAAGGGACCTCTGAGATCATCAAGTCCAACCCTTGATCCACTACTGCCGTGGTTACTAGACCATGGCACTAAGTGCCACATCAGTCTCATCTTAAAAACCTCCAGGGACAGAGAATCCACCACTTCCCTGGGCAGCCCATTCCAATGCCTGATTACCCTCTCTCTAAAGAATTTCTTCCTAATATCTAACCTAAACCTCCCCGGCACAGCTTAAGACCATGCCCTCTTGTCTTACTGATGGTTGCCTGAGAGAAGAGACCAACCTCCACCTGGCTACAACCTCCTTTCAGGGAGTTGCAGAGAATGATGAGGTCTCCCCTGAGCCTCCTCTTCTCCAGGCTGAACAACCCCAGCTCCCTCAGCCTCTCCTCATAGGACTTGTGTTCAAGTCCCTTCACCAGCCTTGTTGCTCTTCTCTGGACCTGCTCCAGGACCTTAATATCCTTCCTGAACTGAGGGGCCCAGAACTGGACACAGTACTCAAGGTGTGGCCTCACCAGCACGGAGTACAGGGCAAGAATCACTTCCCTGCTCCTGCTGGCCACACTGTTCGTGATCCAGGCCAGGATGCCATTGGCCTTCTTGGCCACCTGGGCACAATGCTGGCTCATGTTCCACTTCCTGTCAATCGAAACTCTCAGGTCCCTTTCTGCCTGGCTGCTCTCCAGCCACTCTGTCCCCAGCCTGTAGCGCTGCATGGGGTTGTTGTGGCCAAAGCACAGAACTCGGCACTTGGCCTTGTTGAACTGCATCCCATTGGAATTAGACCATCTCTCCAGTTTGTCCAGGTCCCTCTGAAGAGCCCTCCTGCCTTCCAGGAGATCAACACTCTCCCCCAGCTTGGTGTCATCTGCAAATTTGCTGATGGTGGACTCAATCCCCTCATCTAAATCATCGATAAAGATATTAAACAGAACTGGGCCCAACACTGATCCCTGGGGGACACCACTATGTACCATAAAAGTACTGGCTGCCAACTGGATGCAGCACCGTTCACCACCACTCTCTGGGCCCGGCCCTCCAGCCAGTTCCTAACCCAGCACAAAGTGCCCCTATCCAAGCCGTGGGCTGACAGCTTTTTCAGGAGTATGCTGTGGAGACCGTGTCCAAGGCTTTGCTGAAGTCCAGACACACCACATCCACAGCCTTCCCCTCATCCACCAGGTGGGTCACCTGGTCATAAGAGGAGATCAGGTTGGTCAGACAGGACTGGCCCTTCCTAAAACTGTGCTGGCTGGGTCTGATCCCTTGTCCATCCTGTAGGTGTTGTGTGATTGCACTAAGGATGATCTGCTCCATAACCTGCCAGGCACTGAGGTCAGGCTGACAGGCCTGCAGTTTCCCAGGTCCTCCTTCCGGCCCTTTTTGTGGATGGGCATGACATTCACCAACTTCCAATCATCTGGGACCTCCCCAGGGAGCCAGGACTCACTAGTAGATGATGGAGAGTGGCTTGGTGAGCTCTTCCACCAGCTCCCTCATCACCCTTGGGTGCATCCCATCTGGTCCCATAGACTTGTGGGGATCCAGGTGGCTCAGCAGGTTGCTAACTGTTTCCTCCTTGATTACAGGGGGGGCTATTCAGTTTCTTATCTCTTTCTACAAGCTCCAGAAGCCAGCTGTCCTCAGGACAACCTGTCTTACTGTTGAAAACTGAGGTAAAGAAGGTGTTAAATACCTCAACCTTTTCCTCATCTTTGATAAATATATTCCTGCCCATGTCCAATAAAGATTGGAGGTTTTCCTTGCCCCTCCTTTTGCTATTGATGTATCTGTAGAAGGACTTTTTGTTATCCTTCACAGAAGTGGCAAGATAAAGTTCAAGTTGTGCCTTCATCTCTCTAATTTTCTTTCTATGTGACCTAACTATATTCCTAAACTCTTCCTGAGTAGCCAGCCCTTTTTTCCGTAATCAGTATGTTATCTTTTCTCCCCTGATTTCCTTCAAAATCTCCAAAACTTTTCTAACTGAAAGACTTCAAATTAAATCTATATGTAGTGCTCCTTTAGGCTCAGTGGGTTTGTTAAACCTTACTTGAGGCAGAACAGCAGTAAGAAGGTTTTGAACCACATAAGTTGTTTATGTATCATCTCACATTCAAGGAAGTTAATAAAATCAGGGTACAAAATAGTATATGCTCTATATTTGAAAACTGCCCTTCCACACTGATACCTGATAGACAAATGTACAAGCTTTCATAAAATAACAAGTTAAACAGAGAAGTACAGTCATAGTTTACAACATTCATGGCAAGGATGTCTATGTAATTGAAGATAACCACCCACAAATCAAAAATTAGAAAATAACAGTAGTTGTTTTCAAGTGTGTAGACAACAACACTTGGCCCTTATGTATGACTTTAAATTTTTCAGCAGTTTGTTTCACTAGAAATGTGTGGGGTTATCAAAGTGCATAGACTAGAATGCATCATAGGGCTGACCTCTACTTGTTATCTTCACCCAGCACTTCAGGTTACTTTTCCTTCAGACTGCAATGTAATACAGCCTTGATTGACTCATACATTTTGGAGTTAGAATAGGGATTAATTTAAAAATAAAACAAGGGGCATAATCAATCTCCACATCAATAATCTGATATGCAACCCAACATAGATCTTTGTTTCTTACATTTAAACTGGTCTTATATTTTGCTGCATCAGTAGAAGTCCTTATATCACCATTTGACCCAAACTGCCTATTTCACTGGTGAGACAGAGAGGGTGACAAGCTTCATGTGCTTCTTCTCCTTTCAGCCTGTGTCACAGGCACTGGTAATTGAGAATTGTACATGGACCCGACCTGTATTTACTGAGTGATAATAACAGCAGAACAACTGAAAAGAATGAAAGGTGGTTTGGTTTGTAGGACCAACTTGAGAAGAATCAGAAAAAATAGGACTCTTGCCTGTGTCATTTTTCTCATTCCTGTTACAAATGGTGTCTGTAGTCTGATGAATATAGAGAATAAAACTGGGCTTAAAGATGTGGCTTCAGGTATGACCATTGGATGTATGTTGGAGCGCACCTCCATTTCACACTTCATTCAGCTTCTGACTTTTCTGATAAGGGAAAAATTATCATCTGTCCAATTGAAAAGACAGATTTGAAAGTAGATCTCTCTTCCATTAATAGATTATTGAGAAATTGACCTATTCAAGCCTATTCACTTTCCTGAGTATCCATTTAAAAATTAAGGGATTCTGCATTGAGATCAGATCACCCATTGAAGTGCGTAATTTCTGCTTTTATTATATGCAGGTTCCTGAGTAAGGAGCCCAAACACAGTAGTGGATCAGAGCAGCCAGCAGCCATGGTCAGGCAACCCTGGAGACAAGTTACAACAACAAAGCCTCCCTTTTCCTTGTTCTCCCTCTGACCTAATGTGTTTTGCACTACATTCTGCAAAGTGACTCATCTTTGGCTGAAAGGTGTAATTCCAGGTCTGGTGGTAGGAAAATCAACTTGTGACTACTTTCTCAGGAACTAGGATTCAAGAATAAGCAATGCCTAAAACAGTCTTCTGCTCTCAGGCTAGAAGTTACAACATATTCTTGCAAAAAGACTTCTTTTCCTGATAGGTAACTCACCTCAGAAGACATGGTGGTTGGAACTGGGAAGCATGGAAGTAACTGGTCAGCATGGACGCAACTGATTGGCACAGAGTCATGTAATCAGACATGCCCCTGTTTTCATGCTTCCAGTTGGCTGGCTCATTATGAGATGCCCCTGAACAACCAAAGACATTCCTTATAGCTAGGGGAGGCAAGCAGATGTCTCAGGCATTCCACATGTTCTGCAGAGGCCCTAACCCCCCACACTGCCTCGACAAAATCTTTAGAGTCATCCTATAGACATCACCTTGGTGTTGATATTCATAAAAGATACACCAGCAGTGGGCAGCCTAACATAGTCCCAAATATTCTAAAGTATTTTCTAGCAGAAACCTGCCAGGGAAAAGCTGCAGCAAGAATTTTACCAAACTTGGTTTTGGGACTTTGGCAGAATAAGAGGAGGCAGTGAAAGACCCGGTAGTTCTTACTAGAGAGTTTTCACTTGAATCTTAAAAGTGCCGAGGTATGACTTCAGAGTTTCTTAATCATAGTACTCAGCCAAGTTTACATAGCTTTATGACTCTTACTTTCTGTTAATAGAATTGGAAAATTTGTGTGTTTTTATAATGGTGCTTAATCAGCTCACAGTTAAGAAGATTCATCTGTCTTGTATAGAGGCAAACCTTATTTTGTACCAGGAATGTCTTGGTTTTATCCTCATCATAATGAGATTCCAAATTAATGAAGCAGCTGTGGCCATATGCATAAAGTTTTAGTTGTTACTAAATACTAAAAATTACTCCCAAATATTTATATTAAAATGCTGGCATAAAATTGCCAATCCAATTAATTATTCTGTCCCCATGCAATATTGTAAATTAATTTATGCAACTGATATCTATAGTTGAAAGTGTAAATTAGATAAGAAGCTAAATGAATGGTAAGCCAAAAATGAAGATGACGGACATTAATTTAAGGGAGTCTCTCCTAAATTATAGGATAATATGATAGAAATAAAAGGTTTCTTTCCTTAATAATATGAACAAGGTAGGATTATATCCAAGTAAGTGAATCTTAGCACTAGGTAACTTACTTCTGTGCTAAAAAACATGGATTAAATCAGGAGTATATCACAGAAGTGACTAGTGGATTAGCCAGCTTTTAAAAATTCCCCTTGCATGAAGTAAGTTGTATGCTAATAGCTTACTTTGTGGATGCGCTGTAAGAACTATTGACTAATTAGTCTTTAATTGAAGGAGTGCAAAGATGAGTAGAATAAAAAGCCCAGGAAGAAGACAGTGCCAAAGAAAAGAAAGAGAGAAAGCAAAAAACAGTTTGCCATAGCCTCACTACCTGAGCTAAGTAAACGTCACCAGTGGGATTCAGAAAGGTCCAACAGATGATGGCCGGCAGCTAGTGGGAAAGAAACCAATATTTGCCTGGGGAAGAACACTTAATACTATTATTTTTATTATTATTGTAGATGTGGCTGTTACTTTTGCTATTAATATTAGTGGGTTTGAATCCCACTTCTCGAAGGGGAAAAGCAAGATCAGAATTTTGGGAAGGTTTCATGCTTTTTAATTGGAGTGCAACAAATAGAAGCAGTAGCAGTGGCAACTGAAACTTGCCTTCTAAACTGCATATCATATAAAGAGGCTGTTTGTTTGAACCTTATCATTCCTCATTCAGTCTTCAATTCTGAAAATCTGTCAGACACAGGAGATGGGCAGAGGAGTGTTATTCCTACAACAATCTATGTTTTTGCAGTGCAAGGCAGAGAAAGACCAAGCAGGTGATACTATCTGACCTAGATACTATCCTATATGACTTTCATACAGGAAAGCAATAGTCAGGTGGTTAAACCACTTAGTTCTCATGTGCTTCTGTTACTTGGAAACATGTGTAAGCATGTTACTGATCAGTCATAGATATTTGCTGTATACTTTGAAACAAAATGTGATTTCTTTGCTTTTACTGATTCTTGTGATGAAGTCTGCAAGCCTTTGTTTTGCTAAGTAAAACCTGAAACTGCAACACCAATGAATCTTTCACGACACTCTTCTTTGGTCTAGTGCAGTTCTATCCTCCTTGCAGATTTATACTCCCTTAAGTTCCACATCTCATAATCTTCCCAGTTTGGCTTATTTCTTCTTTAGCAGGAGGGGGTGACTGTATGATATGATGTGGTGAAAAGCCATAGTATGGGAAAGCAGTGGGAAGGATAGGGTCCTTGTAGCCTCAGCACACATTCCAAAATAGAAGGGCACAATTCTGTTTCACAAATACTATTGTCTAAACATACCCACTGGAACACAGAGTTGATGCTCAAAGGAGTAAATGTTGTTTCAACAAATAATATGTTTGTGGTAAGACCTGGTGTGCTGAAATACTTGCCAGTTTTACTTTGAAATCTCTTTTCTCCAAATACAGTGTTAGTCTTGTCAATAAAACACAGGCTATAAATATTACACAGATTTTCCAATAATCTATTGAAGACTGCTCGTTAAAATGAATAAGTATTTGTACTTCATAGTATATATAGGCTTACTTATAGACATTGACTTTTGGAAACTGAATGCTTTGATGGTTCTGTGAGAGGCAGTACTGTAGGCATTACTTCCGAGCACAGCTCAATCCTGTAGAGCTGAATTATAAAGCATTACTATAGCCATGTTTCCTTTGCAAAATAAAAAATGTTTACATCAGTATTTTAAAGACTAAAATTCCGTAGAAAAAAAAATAGTAAAATTTTTCACAATAACTATAGCACTGTGACTGAAAATAACAACTCTATTGGCCAAAAATACACCATAAAAAACCCCTGCATTTCTTCCAAGAAGATGCTAGATGCTGCCTTCCAGAGGCAGTATTTCAATATGCTGGCTGCTACTGATAGAATAAATGTCTCAGTTTTAAAAAGGGGGATGAAAATTGATCATGCAAAGATACAGGAATCCCATTTTAAAGCCAACTTTTGTAGTTATGTCTGTAGAAGTGTTCCTAAAACTAGACTGACATAATTTCCTTTGGAGTCACTTGTGGCATGAAAGAGCAATGAGTTAAAGCCTTATTTAAAACTAGTCAGGCCTCCCATCTAAGGTCTGTAATGCATACTAGATAATGTAGTCAACTGAAAGAAGCATATGCAGTATCTGTACTTTATATTTCTCAGGAGCCTTTTCTTTTCTGAAAATGTACAGATTTTCCATCTACACTTCCTGTAGAAGTGTTGGCAACAAGTGGGAATTTTTCTTTCATATCTTGGAACCCAAACAAAGAAGACTACTTGACTTTCTCATGTTCTACATGATTTCTCCAGGACTGCTTCTCACACTGATACATGGACTCATTCTGCTTCATTTTAAAATACTGAGTTGAGAGACACCCCTAAATTTCAATTAAATTGGTTTAAAAATGAACCGTTCTTCTTTTTAATTGCCTAGATTTAGACAACTACTTTAAGCCTTGTTTCAGAAAACCTGAGGCATATATTTAGGTCCCATAGGTTTAAATGGGACATAGACTATGGTTCAACTTGTATTTTTGAGCAAAGGGATCAGTTTATGTAATTCCCGAACCCCATCACTCATTTCTTACCTCTTGCTACTCCTTGCAATATGCTATCAAATTGTCTGTACCAACAGAGGGTGAAATAATAATGAAGGAACCCAAAAGACTGAAAAATAACCTGCATTATTTTTCCTTTTTTTTTTTTCAGTATGCAAGTTTTCCAGTTGATTCACCTCATAGCTAATCAAATACTTATCTGAAAACAAATGAATAGGCTGATGCAAAGATGATTTGAGCAGCAAATGGTGGGATAGCCTGGCAACTTGAATTTAGCTTAAGCAATACTACTGCAAAAAACTAGTAGTGGGTTTATGCAGGTTTCTGAAGATACGGATGTTTTAAGTGTTGCCTTAAGATCATTAGCTGCCATTGAATCCCTTAGCAGGCACAAGACACTCTGCATTCCAGGTCTGGAAAGTTTCCACAAACATAAATCCATTGGCAGAAAGATGGCTCGGATCACACCAAACATTTCTATATGATGCTGAAGTAATGTAATCCTATTAAAAATTTATGCAAATTAAGAATTTTTTCAATAGCCATATTTGCAAAATAAATTAAGGAATTGTGTAGAAGCATATGAACCCATGAGCTTGCTTTTCATCATGCTATTGTCATTTAATCCCTACAAAGTGGCAATAAGAATTGCTGAAAATGAAACTATAGATTAAAAATATGGCAGTAGGGTTCATACAGCAAAACTAATTTTACTGGAATTTCAGTTAAACAGAGAAATCGTGTTTGGGCTTTAGAGTATTTCAAAAATATTTAGAAAAAATCAAAATTACACAAAATGTCACATAGATCTGCATATCTTTCATTTGAGTAACATCTGAAATGCAAAAACACACATTTAGCTTTCATGTCTTCAAAATGTCTTTTTTACTTTCTTTTAACCTCTCTGTCCGAAGCAGATTTCTTTCTGAAACAACAGCGATTTAATTTAAAGATTTAGCTGCCCTCTTCTCATGTATGTGAAAAAGTCTTGCACATCAAAGTGCAGAAGATCACTATCCAGATGTGACATTCAGACATGAAACTCAAATGCAGAGCACAGCAAGCAGGTCTCTGAGAAAGGAAGAAAACAAAACAATCCCCCACCACCTCTTAAAGCAGATTGTCACTAAGACACATAATTTTGAGACAGGTCCAAAGTGAGATTTAACTCTACAGACTTTACTGTACAGCGAATCAAGAACTGAAGTGAACAACGATGTTGTCGCCCAAAATGCTTAACTAAGAGAGCAGTTTGCTGAGGTATATAGTTTCATCTTCCTTTTGTTAGTATCCATGTCTTGTTAAAAATTATCTTAGTGACGATTAACAGTGCTTATTACCTATATTTCAAAATGTAAATAAATACAGTAACTAGACTTTATCATGCAAATTATTTTCCACTTTAGACATAGTGGTTTAAAACTGTTTTGGAAAGTTTTCAGTCTTCGCATTAGGAAAAAGATGCAAGATGCAGAGTGACAGTTCCAATAATATAAAACAGTCAAGGGACTTGGAAGACCTCTTCATGTGTTGCAGCTTTCAGGCTGACCACTAAGGAAATCTTAGACAATTTAGTCAAAACAGCAGCAACCTGAGCATAGAGCTTGGTGTGTAGTTGGGAGTTCTGGAGCCTTAGCAGGATTCCATGGTTCTGAAACTGGGCCATAATTGTATGACAGAGATTGTTTATGGCCAGCAGCACAAAAGGCTTTGACTGCAGCACAGGCCGCCTGCAGAAGCTGGCTGCATGGACACAGCATTGCACTGAGACTCACACCTGGAATGAGTTCTAAGTGTTCTTTTATGGTCGTGCGCATACTTGTGGCTTCCTCTCTTGTCCTGCCTACCTTATCATGAGAAGAAATCCATTAATGTCTGAGATACTGTGACAACTGGTGATCAGCCATTTAAAAATCCTATTGCAGAGAGAGACAGAAGGAGTAAGTCTATATGGTGTGATAATACAGAAATACTGTGAGGAAGGCAAAAAGTCTGAAAATGTCTTGAAACAGTCTGATGGGTATATTACAGATTTAATGTAATTTTTTTAGCATTTGTTCAGCAAGTTGCAGAGGGTGGAAAAGGATTCTGTTAAAGCAGCAAATCTTGCTAAGTTGACTGCTCTTTTTTAATTACAAAATATTTTTTGCTTCATTTTATTCCCTTAAAAGAAAGAAAATCCCTATTTTACTCTCTTTTCCTTATGCCTAATTTTATTTCATTCAGATTTTTTTTCTATCCCTCTTATGACTTAGTTTAAAATCTGGCATGTTTTCTTCTATTTAAATGCATTCATGATTTTCTTTAAGTGCCATGTATTCATATCTTTATGATCTATTATCTTTATTGTATTTATTTTCCTGCAAATCCTTTTTACAAAACAACAGCAAAAGCCACCAAAAAGAAAGAACAAATATTAAAATATCAGATGCAGAGGCTTTGATAGAGTAGAATATTTCTAGAACTACATGGAAAATTGTGACAAAACGGATCGAGTATAAGCATTTATAAAAGCAGAACTGGACTTGAACATCTTTACACCTTTACTTATAATACTGGATTCAGTTATGTTTCAATACTTTTTAATCTATTAAATAACAATGGTTTTCAAATCAATATTTATTACTCCAGACTTTTTAACTCCTTCAGAACTGTTTATCAAGGAATACCTCTATCTGTTGGGTAATAAGCTCAATTAGAGCATTCTCTTTGTTTGCCTTGTCTGCAGTTTACACCAATAGTTTCACCATTCCTAAATACAATATGATTAATATTAAAAGCCTTATAAACTTTATTTTAGGAAAAATAATGCATTTGTTAACACTAGCTCAAACATTCCCCACGTCAAAGCCCAGTATTTCAGCAGATTGCTATTTTACGGAGTTACTGATTTGCTCATCATTTGGCAGTGCTCCGACAAGGTTATTTGGAAGCTATTGTTAATATTTCAGTGCAGGGAAAGAGCTTTCCCAATGCATTCTAGGGCAGCATTGCAAACAAGAAGGACTGCAAGATGTATAAATACACCTCAGCTCACTATATGTAGTGAGCATGTACCAACAGAAATAAAGTAGTAAAGAGTGACTTTCATCCACCAGAGTAAGAGCCCAGTGTTAATAAATCCCCAGGCTAAAGCCCACAGTCTCACAGCTTCATGGCTATCAGATTAAAGCTAGCTATGATCGCATCCCTGGCTGCAGTAGCAACATAGCTTTAAATAAAGTTTGTGATGTGTAAAGTCTGAACTAGCCACTTCCCTGTTACACAAGATTGCTTCTAGCAGTTCTCAAACTTGGCTATGTGTTGCTAGAGGATGGACTGTTACCAGATGGCAGTCAAGGTCATTCAAAAAGGCTTTAGTCTATGTACTGGCATAGTAAACTGAAGCATGAACTATTTCATAGAAAAGAAAGACAGCTCCGTGCATCTAATCAGTCATTTAACCTGTGAAGTTGTTTAGCAGAGGAAGAGAATGCAGAACATAGCGTTCTTAAGTTTGTTCACTTCATAGAGTCTGTTCTGTTAGCTGAGGCTGGAAACAGAAATTGTTCTTTAAAGGTGGGGGGGAGGGGAGGAAAGAGGTTCTGCTTACTGTGTTCTTCTGTAAAGGCTTTCTCCATGAAGACAACTTACATGGCCACTATGTCTATCTGTGTTACTAATACTTTGGAAATGTGTAGCTAAGAATAAGTGTCAGGCTCTCCTACAAAGTGGAAATGTTAGCACTATAGGCTGTAGTCCATCTCAGCTGTAAATGGGAATGGAATTTCTAGGCTATCCGTCAGGCAAAGAACATGGATCAGTGGTTGCCAATGTGCGTAAGTTGGATGTATCAGAAATAGTCAGCCAAAAAGTAAACTTGAGAAAATAAATATCCTCTGGCTACTAATCCTGGGGGGAAAAAATATAACCTGGCTTCTAATTTTAAAATTAAATTTAATTTTTAATATATTAATATCCCCTCCTGACACGGTATATATTGCCACGGCCCGCAAGGGAAAGGGGATGGGGACACAGCACTGCACAAAAGGGTTCTGACACAGCAGAAGGTCAGGGTGCAATGGCAGTTTATTAGGAGAGACACAGACTTAAATAGGGTTTGTGTAAGGGGAGGTTCAATAACTGGGGTGGAGCATAGGACTGACAACTCGGGGCAGAATAGTATTGGGGGAGAGGGAAAAGATGGGTGGAACTTCGGAGTATCCAGGGGAAAGGACCAATGGGAGCTCACTCTGCACTGCGGCAACCATCAGCCAATCAGTGAGAGATGAGCAGGAAAACCAGGAGAGGGTAAGGGAGTAAACAACTTTTGGTGGGCAAAAACTGAGGGGCAAGTCCAGGCAAGCCCTGAACAGTATAAACCATAGGGATTAACATGGGGGTACATTAAAATATGGTATAGAACTGGGGAAATAACAGGAAAGTCCATGGATTTGTAGTCCTTTCAGGCCTCATATAGGTCTCGCCAGGCTTTGAATCGTTCCCAGTCCGTTTGGTGATCCTCCTCAGTATATAGTTACTTTTGTATGGGTAGTTATCTACCAGTTCAATGATCTACTGTGTATTAGACTCAGAAAATCATTACAAGTCTGTTTTTTAAAATAATGGCCAGTCTTTGCGAACGAAGATTTGGGAAAGGTCTTTTACCTTTCAAGCCTGCACAATGGATTTTTTTAGGTGAGATGCAGCATGCGCTGAACTGAGCCCACCCTTTAATCCTAAGGTTCATCTGCCCGGGCCAAGCAAGCTTGGACAATGGCAGTGAGGTCCTCAGGACGTAGGTTTGTTTAGAGTGACCTTCTCATCGATGGATGGCCTCACAGGGCTAACGGGCTCCATCTGCCTGGGGGACCAGGGAATCGAACCTGGGTCACAGCAGTGAGAGTCCTGCATGCTAACAACTAGGCCACCAGAACATAGGCTAGTAAGAAAGGTCAATTTTATAATTTTATTTACTCTTGCAAATGCACAGATAAAGCACTTTATATGGTGTAGAAACCATATAAAGTTTTCTGACAGGCTTTGTTGCTATACTGACCATCTTACAATGGACTGACTCTTAAATGGACACCTAGACAAATGGAATTCTTTTCCCATTTAAAAGAATTACAGAATCAAAATTGGGTTTTGTAAGCTTAGACTCAGAAATCCCCCAATAACTTTTGAATTTCATTCAACAACTATATCCAAACAAAGAGCAAAATATTATTTTCCTAGTACCAGTGACTCTGAGTTCATCATAGGCTGTAGCCGTGGACTTATGCCATAAAACTACCATCCAAAGCTGTCATTTCCACAAAACTATTGCATTCAACATAAACAGAATTCAGGCAAAATTGTTTTCCGAAGTTCCGCCATTGGCCATTATGCATAAATCCTACCCATTTTTTAAAAGTCTGTTTTAATGAGTAGAAAGCAGGGTTTCATTTTACTCACATCTCAGTTACTCTTCTTCGTTGGACTGTCCAGTGTGGGATTGAAACAACCTCAGTGAGCATAATTTGATTAAGCTTTTTCAGGCCTGGCCCAGATTTGACTTAATTTCTCAGTCTTGCTTTCTCTGGATTTTTATCTTGCCCCATAGGTGACATGAACGAAGCAGTCCTGTCACAACATGCCAGTTGGTGCATAGCAGTTGTTCACATTGAAAAATGTGATATCTCGTCTGTATTTGCCCTTTATTGTTGTGTCCGGAAGAGTGACGACAACAGGCCATTTCTAAAAATTAAGGAATTTAGCCACGGTTTTAGGGAGCGGTCAGGAAATGGATTCACCCTGGTTGCTACAAACCATTTTTGACACAGTTTTTTTTGGTCATTTTTAAGCAAAGGTCAGCTGTGGCTTAATTATGTTGATGCAGCAGGACATATTTATAACACATCTGGCTTCTGAAGAAGAATCACTATTTTGAGTAATGTAGACATAGGGCAGCAAACTGCTGCCACCATGACCAGGAATAATAGATTTATCAGATTAAGAAAATGCTGCTAGATTTCTACTCATTTCTCTTATAGTTCAACCTGTTTAAGTTCTTTTGGCTTCTGTGGAAATTACTCACTTCCTGTAATTGAAAAGAAAGGTATCTGTAATAAGTGATGTGCTTACTGAGCAGAAAAGGAGCATGTATAATTTTTCAATTTCACTACCTGTGCATAGCCATCCATTGGAGAAAAGTAACAACAATATTTGTTAAGTACAGATATTACAATGAAACAATGCAAAAACCTCAGCAGCAGCAGGTGCATCTGCAGCTCTCAAGTCTGTCATGCTTTGCCTCTGCAAGTCCATCAAGGTGTCACTTCCCACTTTGTGGGCCAAAGTCATACACAGGGCCAACAGCTGTCATTATCTTGAGAAGTAACTGAATTTCAAGTGGTTTTTTTCTAGCACTGAATCCAATTTAGCTCTCACTTCTTAGGTGGCTGGGACTGTTGATGCCTCATGTCATGTATAGTAACAGTGCATAGGTTGCAAACACTGTGTTAGCATATATCTGACTGTAAGAAAAGAGAAACAATCCTGGGATTGCAGTTGGTATGTAAAAAAACTCGGGCTTAAATAGTGCTAATGCATTTCATTCAAAGAGGAATTTTGCTTTAGAGACAAGGACATAAACTGTGGTAATTTTATAAAATTGAATTTGTTGGATTTTATACATATGCATATATATAGGTCGGGGGTATGAGTATGTATAGAAAACATATAAAGGCATGGATATTTAGCAGAGGTTCATGTAAGAGAGGAGGGCTTGTACAAACAGACATTTTGGGACATTTACAGTAACAGCTGATAATCAGCTGAGCCACATGTTGCAAGCTGCAAATCAGACTACACATTATATGGATGCTGCAGATTTCAATGTAAATCCCATTAGACTTGCCATCATCAAACCAGTCTGACAAACTAATCGCTGTCATCCTCTCCCACAGATTTTGCACCAGCTCAGGCTAGAAATGTATTTTCTCTCGTAAAATCTTTGAAGGTTTTGTCCTTTTTTTGTCTTCTCTGACACAGTGTCTGCAGTTTGATGCAATATCCTGCCTGCATATCAGTGGCCTTGAACTCTCTGCTGCCACAGGCACTTCTAAATGCCTGTTCTTTCCACAGTTTTCCCAGCATCACATTGAACGTTCAAGTGTCCAGAAATGCTCCAGAAGGGAGGCCAGTTCTCAAACTCCACCGCCTATAGTGCCAAAATAACCATACGGTGCCAGGAATGGGTGAGAAGCACCCTCCTGCTGCCGTAATTACCGTAATTACCATGGAAAACAGGTGGTAGGAGTGACATGAAACAGTCATGGAAGGGGAAGGGACTCGACCCCTCGGGGGTTAATTTTTAGGCACTTCGGCTGGAAGCCGCATTTTTCAGACCTTCAGTGTGTTTAGGAAAACAACTTTTCCCCGGCTCACGACTGCGCACCCGTGGGGCGGCAGCCAGAAGGCTCTTCAGTCCCTGCTCCGCTGGCACAGGCTCAGACTCCGCCGAGCGCCGGCTACGAGACCTGGCGGCGGGCCGTGAGCATGTGTGAAAGACACGCAAGCTGTCCTGAGCACGGGTGCTGCCGGGAAGCTGGGACACGGCTGGACGCCGGGAGGAGGGCAGTCACCTCCCGGCCCGGGAAGCGGGAGGCGCGGTCGCCCTCTCCGCCGCCGGCTCTGCTTCGAGGGTTGGGGCGGCCCCGGTGAGATAAGCGATGCCACTGCCGTGAGCAGGAGCGGGAGGCCCGGCCGGGGCCGAGGGGGAGCTCTGGACGGCTGTCCTGCTCCTCTGCCTCTCCTGGAGCGGGCGGTGCCCAGGGACCCTGCAGGTGGGGAGAGCACGGGGAGTGTCTGAAATCTGTGTGGTCACGTCGGTGGACTGTTTTTAATGGAACCGTAAAATAGTTTTGGTTGGAAGCGACCTGAAAGACCATCTAGTTCCAACCCCCGTGCCTTGAGCAGGTACACCTTCCACTAGACCAGGTTGCTCAGAGCCCCGTCCAAGGCGGCCTTGAACGCGCTTCCAGGGGTGGGGCACACACAGCTGCTTTGGGCAACCTGTGCCAGGGCCTCACTGCCCTCGCAGTAAAGAGTTTCTTCCTAACATCTAACCTAAACCTCTCTCCATTTTGTTTAAAGCCTTTCTTGCCCATATAAAATGCCCCTCTTCAGCTCTCTTATAAGCTGCCTTTATGTACTAAAAGGCTGCAATAAGGTCACCCTGGAGCATTTTCTTTTCCAGGTTGAACAATCCCTTACTTGAATCTCTGAAGGAGAGAGTGATTAGACACTCCTGTAAATATGTGTTTCTGGTGGGGAAGAAAGCAAAGTCTGTTAACTGGAGTCACTGTAAAAATAGGCTGTGGTAGTAACTGATGCACTTTCACACGCTGTATAAATATTTTTTTATTTCCCTGAATTTTTATGATTGTATCCCCATAAAGTCAATAGAGTCATCAGCGCTTTCTGTATGAAGTGTCAAATCAAAATCAGATGTGCTTTTCGATTTGCAATTAAATCTCAGTATCTCTGATTTAACCTCATCAAATTTGTAGCCATTCCATTTGATCTTATTTGTATCTTTATCCTTTTTTTGATGTTGGATAATTGTAGTGTCTCTATCACTCAATATGTGCTTAAAACAGGTTTAAAAAGATATAGCATCAGTAGGATGACACTTTCTGTCTTTCAGGCTGTGGTCATGTACTGCACTTAAGGCATATAGAAGTGTTGTACATTTCTAAAGATCTTGTGGGACTGTGTAATGAGTGAGAATTCTGTCCTTCAAGTCCACCTGAGATCCATTAATTAGGGTGTTACACAGCAATAGTGTCAGAAAAGAGGCAAATATCCGTTATCTAGAACTAACACGTGATCAAAAAAACCTTTCCTGCTATGCCTAGGAGTCAACAATCTGCTTAAAGGATCTTTTAACTCTGAGTGCCTTTCCCTCTGTTGACTTTGGATGTGTCTCTGTGACCTCTGAAAATCCTTGTGTTTTAAAAGTAGGCACTTTATGAGATAGTCTAGAAAATGTAGCTAAGAGAAACAATCTGTGCTTGGTCTAGCTGTGGCAACCTATAACTGGATTATAACTGAATGCTGCTTAAATTGGCTAAGTTTCCCATAGCCTTATGGATGTGGAGGTGAATTCACTTAAATGAAACACTTTTAAACTAATTTCTCAGAGAGCAGTGGTTGCCCTGAAATTACAATGCCCCTATTTGCTAAGTACACATGACCCATTGTAAAATATTCTGAGTTTACTTAGCTCCTATTTAATTTTCCTAGTTACTTTTATAGTTTTCTTCAGCCTAACTTTATACTTCATGTATCTGATACTGCATGAATATCATACCTATTTGCTCAGTAATCCATAAAATCTCTCAGAAATAAGATAGATAATAAACAGCTATACTTTCTGTTTTTCACCAAAGGAATTGGCCAAATCCCTCTAGTGATAAATTTCCTGCACATAGATACTCTGCTCTATGAAATAACTAGGCTAAGGACAAGGCAAGTGGTATTATGCACAGTACTTTATTTGGTGCGAGACCTGATTTCATTTACGATGTAAAATCCTTGGACTGTATCAGAGCTATTTCAATGTCCATAATTTGTTACAGTAGCTTTATTGTAATTGAGCTGTCCTTGAAATAAGTTGTGACTTTGCCTTGAATTGTAAGTTTTTCTTAAAGATTAACATTTATCATAAAAGTTTAACTTTTTTTTTTTTTAGTATCCTGTAAAAAAATATTGTTGATATAGTCAACTTTGGCAATTAATGAGCACGATGTAATTTCTGTACATTGTTCCCTCCACCAGTTCTGCCCTGTGCAGACTCTTAATTCTAGAACATGGTTAACACTCAGTAAAGTGTGCTAGAAAATTTAGATTTAAATCTGGATGTTGAATATTTATCCTCTGTTACACAATAAGAGGTAGGAAGGCAGTAACAGAGGCAATGAGGTTAGATGGACCTTCTGTTAGGTGGACCTTCTGTGTAAACATGTCAAAATACTAAACTTAGGCTGACATATTTTTGTCACCTGATTATAATTTGCAGGGTCAGGACTAACTCATGCTGACTAAACTCCAAAAAACAGTAAATATTTTAGTATTGGAAGAATTTATGAGTTGCAGCTTAAGCAACTTTTTAAAATGGAATTTTTCAGTATTGCTGAAGATATTTGAGTCTGCACTCTGAGGTTTTTGAGTGTTGTCATCACTGATTTAATAACAAGAAAGAGAAGCCTCATTTTCTGGGTTAAAGATGTTGAGCAAATCCAAGCATTTCCAAATGTAAAGAAAATACCAGCATTTCAGAGTCAGTACCACTTTACCAGTAAGGAGCTTCAGGCCTAGGCTAAGGCTTGTTCTCATAAGCTGTAGCTGCTAGTCTGTGTCTCAAAGAGGTTTTTATTTCTAACGTAAAGGCAGAAGGCTAGAGTTGTGTAGATTCAGAAGAAGGAAAAGAAATATTAACAATATTATTTGGTATGAGAAACAACAGACCCAGCACAGCAGCAGTCTTCATTTTTAGCAAGGTTTTAAATGCATCACAATGGGGCATAATTTCAATAAAAATGAGGTAGCTTTGCTAACATATAGACGAGATCCTGCATGTGTGAAAGTAAGATAGGGGAACTGCAAATGTCTCAGTTAAAAGGTATAGTGATGATCAGTGAGGGAAAAAAATCTCAGGGCTGAATCAGGAATGAGATCAGGAGGAGAAAGCTTGTAAAGTACTTAAACCCTAATGCAAACTTATGGCACACTGGAAAAAAAGCAGCCAGAAGAGAGGTGTCATGAATAATGTGAACATACAGAAAGTGAATGAGTTATTCCTGTTTTCATAGAGTTTTACATCTACTGTGTTGTCTGTTGTCTTGATAGAAGTCATGACTTGGGTCATGCCTATTGCCAGATCCTACTGCCATGAAGCACCTGCTCTTTCTCAAATTCTGAAATTATTTCTAAGAAGCCCCTAATAGGCATATTTCTTTGTACTTTAATGATGCTTTTATTACTTTTACTGGATTACATTGATGTCTACAGCTGTCCTACTGATTGAAGGCCAAGTAGGCAAGTTATATGCCATAGATGTTCCCTGATTAGGTTAACACAGGTAATAGCTCATTACAGCAGCTATTTATTTTCTAAATTTGTCTGTGAAAGCCTGAACTATTAGGTTCTGCAAATCAATGCTAACAACATGAGGAGCAAAACCAATGGGTTTTAAAGCATGAAGTTACACTTAATCAATATAAACAATAAAATCCCATGGAGGTTTTGGCAATATCTTGAGAAAAATTAGAAAGCCCATGCCTCATCATTAGCCAGTTGTACAATTGAAGGTTCTTTGGTGACTTTGTTTAAAGACTAATAATGAATGGGGCTGTGCGCTGTTATTAAATTGTGCTTATCTTGAATTCAAGAAAACTCTGAGAATAAAACTGCATGTTTGATGTTTATTTGTGACTTCTGATAGTGGAATAATACAGGAATTCCTTGTAAATCATTCTGAGTTTTGTGTAATTTCTAGTAAGGGAAATAATAGCAAAACAGGGTATGAAACAAAAAGATAGTATACAGCTTTTATAAGTGTTTACAGTAAAAAAATGAAAAAGCTCAGAAAATGTTCAATAATAAAAAAAGTTAGGCATCCACTGAAGTTGTTATGGAGAGTTTATTAAATGCCACACTTGTATTTACCTTGGTGATAAAAGAATAAACCCCTTTTTTTTTCTGGATACTCTATCTGAACATCAGAACTGCAACTGGAAAGAAACCATAAAATCAATAATATCTCTTTGTTTCCTTAACAATATGTGCATGGAGCTATATTAACTGTAACAAAAATGTCCCTTTTGTGTCAGCGAGTTCCAATAGACAAAGAAGAAAAAAATTGGATACACTGCCACTTACAGAGTAATAGCTTTTTAAAAAGAAGTAATAGGCATTTTCATGGGGAAAATACAGTCCTTTCTTGTGGACTTTGGACAAATGTGCTTCACTCTGCTGCCTGTACCTTGTTTTCTTCAGGCCTGACATTAGACTGCCAGATGACATCACTGCAAACCACTAATTGATATTTTATTACTAGTTCTTTACATTTGTTTACATTTGAATTTGGCACTGTCTTTGAAGTCTATTAGCATCTATTATCCCTTACTCTTTCAACCTTCTAGCCAGAGGATGTTGGCTGACATTATTTTTTACCTCATTAGTGTTGTAATAGTTGTTGTGGGATTTTAAATTTTAATTATATTGCAGTATGCACTGCTCTGTTAGGAATCTTTTGTTCAAGGAAAGAGGTACCATGTGGAATTAGAAAAGTGTATTTGTTCTATATTTTATCTCTGTTTAATTATAATCTGCTTAACAAATGAAAAAAGCAAAAAAAGCCTTAGGTGAATGCCATAACTGAGCATGGCCTGGCTGGAGTGCAGGAACTTGAAGAATAGTTTGTACTTCTTTGGTGAGAATTTGTATTTCAGTCTTTCATTAAAAGAAAGGTTAAATGTTGAAAGTTAAAATCTTTTTCAAAAGATACTAATAATCGAGGCAAAGGAGAAATTAATGTTAAACTCAGCTATAAACTACTAATGGATGTTCATGAACATTTTTAATTAGGTGTTTTTACAAAGGAGGCTTATATACTGAATTAGGAAGATGTGACTGGGCAGAATCTGAATTTACACATAGAGGTGCATAGTGAAAACTTTCTGATCTCAAATCTTTAAAAGACAGCATGGGGCAAGAGTTTGTTTCTTCTTAACATCCCACCACTGACTGGCTTCATGCACTTTCACTGTGGATGTGATGAATTTGGGGGAACGGTTCTTAATGTTTATGCATTATTAGAGACTTTAATAGAGTGTCATTACACCAGTGTATTTCTAGTGATCAAAAATGCTAATCTGGCCAGACTGTGCAGTGCTTCTCAATGGGGATTTGTCAAATAGAATAGCACAGTGAAATCTTTTATACTTTATATGTAGAAAGTAGAAACCAATGAATGGTCTATGTAAAAAGCAGGAGGAAAATAAAGTAAGAAAATTCTAATCTCACTGCAGAATTTTGGGAGCAATTTAGTGCAGTGAAAGATACTAGCTGAATTATTTGTCTAAAATAGTAAACAGAAGTATTCTGAATTACTTTGAATCATGAATAAACCAAAACTGCTCTCATTTATATTAAAGTAGAAGAGAAAGTATGAGCAAATTCTAAAGTCTGGGAAGATTAACCTTAGTGTTTTTTCAGGACATCACCAAGTGTGGGGGATCTAAGGACATACCCCATTGCTGCGGTCATCTGTGGGAGTAAGGATGCTAAACACAGTGGCACTATGCTCCCCGTGACAGTCTCTTCCTTTTGGGTATCAGTTGTCTGTAAATTTCCAAATATGAAAATGTTCTGTAAATTTAAAATATGAGTTACTAATCCCGTGAAATGCGTTTTAGCTATGCCCTACTGTGTACTAGGACTGAATTTGTATTCAAATACTCCCTTGATTTTGGGAGTTTGTGGTAGGATGATAAAACTTTCCAATTACTTGATTCAGGACCAGTTTCAATAGGTACAAGCTTCCTTTGTGGTGGATTGTGTGAATAAAGTCCTTGGTCCCAAGAAACACTTTGTTTTGGCCTCATCCTTCACTGTTGAGTACAGTATGCTCTTATCCTGTCCAAAAGTCCATATCTGATATATGATAATATAACATACCATTTTATATAAATATAAAACATCAGCATATAGCAAACATTAGTAATTTTGCTGAAATAAATTTAATCTATTCTCATGAAATAATAATTGAGAACTTGAGAAAAACATTACAGAAATGAGAAAATCAACCATCTGTTTTCTTGCACTTCAATTTTCTCCATGAAGCAGCAGAGAACAAGCTTCCATTAGCAACACATTTCCTTCAGCATGTTCCTTCTGTGTCACGTTGTGGCTGCAGAACCCAAGCATCTGAGGACTTTTGTTGTATTGATTGGTATTGATTAAAAGCTTATAATCTTGATGTTCTTGCTCTCCTAGTAATAAGTTTCATTATCTGACAGAGCTAATTGCACAGTCCCTTTTAAAATTACCAATCTGGCAACAATGTGATTCTTTTCTTTGCCCAAACTTTTCTTTTTTTTCCTGACCTGATGCAGGACTGCTGGCTATGACTGTATTGTAAGCCACTAATCATATTTATATCACCAAATTGTTACCTTTTTTAGCACAAAGTCTCCCACGAGTATATCATATTCCTTCTGAATGCTATGGAGATTGCATTTCTTCCCACATTCTCTTCCATCATGAATACTTTCTTCCATCTAACGGTTTTGCTAACAGTAAAATTTTTCTTATGATAAGCAAGCAGATCCTTATTTTTTTGTTTGATTCCCTGGAAGACTCAAATGGAAAGTTCCTATGCTCTTACTGCAGCAGATACAAATGGAACACTTGCTCCCTTCCCGACATTTTGCTCTTTAGGGTACACTGAAGACTGTATCACAGCCCTTGGTGGTGCAGCGTTATGGAACACTTGAGTTATATCTCTTTTATTTTCTCTGAGAGCTTGTTGTCACTACTCTATTAACTTGAACTGCAAGTCAGATTTTGCCCCAAAATGATTTTTGTTTTATGAAGAAAAATAGAAGATTTTGAAAATAACAGGGTACCTTCATTTCTACTGGTAAGTGTGATTCCTAGGTGGAATCCTGGTCTGAATTTCAGAGGTATGCCTTCTAGTCACAGTTGCGGAGAAACAAGGTATGTGGTATAGACTTGACTACTAATTTTCACCCTGTGACTCTTCATCTGTTGGAATACAGATACTTTGGTTCATGGACTTGCAGTGCAATGTTCTGCAGTAAGTAGCTATAAAGACTTGAAGTTCAGTTTTTAATTTCTTTAGAATTATTATAGTGTGTATAATTAATCCATATTACACCAACTAGTGACCAAAGTTCTATAGAAATGTACAAGTCCATAAAAAGAAGGATATTTATTTTATTTTTTCATGTAATTCATTGCCTTGCTTTATTATTCTGTAGTGTAACAAAAAGTCATTAGACTGATAAGCATCGTAAGTTTATCTAAATTGAATTTTTAGCTATTTTTCTTTCCTGCAAAGAGCTATACTGATAACACTTGTGAGCAGATGAATGCTACTCTATTTGAAATCTTATTCCCAAAGGTTGAATATTTTTTCCACTTGATCTTTATCTGTAAGGAATTATAGAATTTATGTCTGGGTTCTTTTCATGTGGCACTACTCCACATGTTAATGATAGGGAGCTGGAAAACATGATGAGGATGGTTGCCAAGAATAATTGGCTTCTGCATTGTGGAGCAGCTCAAATACTGTATTACAGTATGCAGTCTGGATGTGTATATTGCCTGCAGTTCAAAGCATTTCATTAGTCCGCAGTGGCAAGCTGAGCTCCCTTTTGGCTGGCTCCTTATGTGTTTATAAAGCAAGCTACATGCAGCACTTGAGAAAGAGACTGTCATTTCCAGCTACAGGCAGGGATTTCTTTGGAATAGATAGAAAATAATCTGAGTCATTTTTCTATGCATTTTTTTTCTAATGACTCATATTCCACCAATCATGTTTGTGACTTTCTGTTAAATCTAGAAGCCTCTTTGCTAGCACATGGATGTTAACGGCAAGAGTAGTTGTGGAGCTCTGTTTGGATTGCTAAAAGAATTGTTAGATCCTGATATACATGCTATTTATTAAACTTTCTCAAAAGCAGTTCAGATTTGTCCTCTGTAACATGTAGAGATATTAGAGTTCTTTGGTCAGTTGAATCTGTCTTTTTTTCTTGTCTTCAAATACTTTTTATGTGCTTCTTCAACTCTTAATCTATACATATTCTTTTAGACTGTGCTCTGATATTTTTCTCCTTCAACTTGGAGGGATGGAAGAGATTGAGAGTGTAGTTCTCCTAGTCCTCAAGAAAGAGCTCAAAGGTTTCAAACTACTTAGGTCTTTACTTATCCACAGTCAAGGCAGAGATCACCTGGATCACAAAAGAAGTTGAGAGTTGTGCCCAGAGTTCTACAGGAGAGAATTTCTGTAGGAAAAATTTAGGTTAGTCAGGACTCTGAGCAACCTGATCTAATTGAAGATATCTCTGTTCATTGTAAGGGGCTTGTACTAAATGACCTTTAAAAGGTCCCTTCCAACTCAAACTATTCCACAGAATTCCACATCTATGAATCGATGAAACAGCTCTGGCAGGAAGTAAAAAATGCACAACTCTGATGACTGAAAGTGGTCTGACTTCACTGAACAGGACCAGAGAAGGAAATTAGATTCTGTGCACGGGGGACACCTTCCTACTGTGAGCTCTCCAGCACAGAGTACACCACTACGGTCTCACCCTGTGACTTGTAGATGTTAGAGACACCAGAGCAGCCCAACCCGCACTTCACTGCCCACCTACACCTGGCAAGCAGGGCCATGAATGCTGAACTGAGGTCAGGGATTCTGCCAAGCTGGTTGGCAGAATTCCCATCTGTCCTTCCCAATTATATATCTGGACATGCCAAAAATAAGGTGCAAGGATGTGGTTTTTGTGCGCCCCAGCATGCTGGATGTACTCTTCTCAGGGGAATAATCAGTGCATGGCTTTTCACAAGGCAGGAAGATAGAATCTTTACAGTACCTAAAGTGTTAAAGCTTGATGTACCCAAGATTTACCTTTTTTTTTT
>NW_020925745.1:0-3270 GCF_003984885.1 Neopelma chrysocephalum
CGCAGCCTCCTTCATCTGGCCAAGCTTTGGGAAGGAGAAATCCTGCTGGGGGGGGAAAAACAAGGGCTGAGCGCGTTGGGTTGGGGGCTCCTCCTGCCCAAGTCCATCTCTAGAAGTCACCAAGCATCTTGTGTCCATAAAAAACTTCTAAACACCAAGTTTCAGTCAAAAAAAAATCCCCCAGAACTCCAAGATTCACCCCAAAAAAACCCTTCCAGGAGTTCCCCCTCTCAGGTCTCTCCACTTTGGGGTTCTGGGGGTCCCCTCTCTTTGGGTTGCTGGGGGTCCCACATGTATTGGGGGTCCCCCTCTCCAGGGTCCCGCCCTCTCTGGGCTGCTGGGGGTCTCAGGAATCCCAGGGGTCTTCCCACTTGGTATTCTGGGGGACCCCCTTCTCTGGGCTGCTGGGGGTCCTGCAGTTCCCTCCTCTCCAGGGTCCCCCTGCTTAGGGATGTGGGGGGTTTGGAGGCCCCAGGGGTCCCTTCTCCCCTGACTCTTTGCTTTGGGGTGCTGGGGCTCTCAGAGGTCCCACCTTTCTGGGGTCTCCCCCTCTCCACGCTGCTGTGGGTCCCAGAAATCCCGGGGGTCCCCCTTCTCTGGGCTCCCCTCTCTCTGGGGTCCCCCTGGCTGGGCTGACGGGGGTCCCAGCACTCCCCCTTCTCCGGGCTCCCCACTTCAGTCTCCCAGGGCTCCCAAGGGTACCCCCTCTCCAGGCCCCCAGTTCAGGGTTCCTGCACTCCCAACCCTCCCCTCTCTGCAGGTTCCCCCCCTCCTTCCAGGCTGACGGGGGTCCCGCGGTGCCGGGATCGCCCCTCTCTGCTCTCCCCACTCCGGGGGTCTCAGCAGCCCCCACCGCCTCTTCCTCCTCCTCTTCCTCCTCCTCCAGGCCTGGGGCCCCCCTGCCTGGCCAGTCCCAGTTTTCCAGACCCCACACCCCTCTTTCTTTGACTCCAGGACCCCCCTGACCCCCCTTTCCTCGCCATCCCACCTCTCCCAGTCCCTCCATCCCCCTGTTTCCTTCACCCTGGGGACCCCTGGACCCCCATTCCTGGCCATCCCACCTCACCTCACCCCCACACCCCCTTTCCCTTGACCCCGGGACCCCCTGGAGCCCCTTCCCAGTTCTCACAGCTCTCCCCGTTTCTCCCTTTCCTTGACCCTGGGACCACCCTGACCCCCAAATCTCCCTGTCTCCCCACTTCCCCACTCCTGCCTTATCCTGCAGGGTGCTCCTGCAGTGGCCCAGGGATCCCCTGAACGCCTCATTCCTGGACACCAGATCCCCCCTGCACCCCCTTAGACAGACCACCACCCCCTGCACCCACTTCCCCGGCTACAGAACCCCCTGCACCCCCTTTCCCGGCCATCCTGCCTCTCCCAGACTCCCTTTCCCTTTACCCTGGCACTCCCTGGACCCCCATTCCTGCCCATCAGGACCCCCCTGCACCTCCTCTCCACCACTGGGACTCTCACCCCCTTCCTCAGCTCCAGGAACCCCCTGCAACCCCTTTCCAGCCATCCCACCTCTCCAAGTCCCCACACCCTCCCTTCCCCTTCACCCTGCCACCCCCTCCACCCCCACTCCTGCCTTTCCCACTCCCCAACCCCTCCTTTCCTCAACACCCGGCACCCCCTGAACTGCCCTTCCTGCACATCCCGGCTCTCCCCACCCACTGAACCCCCTTTCCCTCACACTCGAGGCCCCTGCACCCTCCTTTCCTGGACACAAGGACCCCAGAGACCCCCTGGGCCTCCTCTCCCACTCTCTACATCCCCCCTTTTGCCTTTACTCTGGGACACCCCGAAACCCCCATTCCTGCCCACAGGAACCCCCTGGCACCCCCTTATTCTGCACTAAGACCCCCCTGCAACCTCCTTTCCCGCCCAGCCCGCCTCTCCCAGCCCCCAGGCCCTGCTTTTCCCTCACGCTGCTACCCCTGCACCCCCAGTCCTGCCTTTGACACAACCCACAAGCCCCTTTTCTTTGGAACACGGGGGGACCCCCTGAACCCCGTTTTCTGACCATTTTCCCAACCCCCAGGACCTCCCTTTCCCCCACACCGACGACCCCTGGGCAGGGGATCTCCCTGCACCCCCCATCCCACCTCTCCACATCCCCGCACTCCCCTTTCCTCGGCCCTGCCATCCCCCAAAACCCCCTTCCCCAGCACTCTGACCCCCGACAGCCCCAACAGTCACCCCAAAAAACACTCCCAGCCTTCCCCCCTCTCCCATCTCCCCACTTTGGGGGGCGGGAATTGGGCAACTCCCGGCACTGTTGGCGACAATCAAAGAGTTCCCGACGCGTGTCCGGGGCCTTTGTTCGGCCCGCCGGGAATTCCCAACAAACATCCCGGCCCCCATCAGCCGCTGGGGCCCGGGGGTCCCTCCTCTCCAGGGATCGAGCTCTGGGGACACCAAGGGACCCCCCCGGGAACCCCTTGCCCGCTCTCCCACCTCCCCTTCTGCCCCTCTGCCACCCTTTGCCCGTCGCCCCCCCGCTGCTTTGGCACTGACCCACCCCCTCTCTCGCTCACTTTGGGGCTCCCACCCCCTCTTTTCCTTCCCCTCTTCCCCTTTGCCATCGGGTCCCCCCCAACTCACCGGCGAGCTCCTGGCTCGGGGATGAACGGGGGCAGGAGGAGCGGGAAGAGGCAAAGGAGGAGGAAGAGGAGGAGCGGGAAGAGGCAAAGGAGGAGGAAGAGGAGGAGCATCGCCCCCCTGAGCGGGCGGGGAGGGGGAGCTCGGCTGCGATGGTTTGGGGGGTGTGCGGGGTGTTTTTGGTGGGGGGATGTTTGGAGCTGAGCCGCAAATGGCCCTCGGGGGGACATCGGGGGGTCCCCGGGAGGTGGTTTGGTTTGGTTGGGGGGGATCCCGGGGTGGGTTCCCGGCAGAGGCGGGAGGTGGGCGGGGGGCTGCGGGGACCCCCCCGCGGTGGGGGTCGGTGTTGCGGGGTCAGGCCCCGCCGCCCCCATTGTCAGCCCGGTGCCGGCGGGGGGGGACGCGACGACCCCCTTTTTTAGGGCGCCCGGAGTGGGGAGAGCAGAGAGGGGCGACAGCAGAGCTGGGGGACCCCCGGCAGCCTGGGGGGGCGGGAGGGGAAGCGCGGAGAGGGGGAGCCCAGAGGGGTGGGGGGGCCGGGGACCCCCGTCCCCTGAAAGAGGGGGCTCCGAGAGGGGGGACCCCTGGGATTCCCGGCATCTGCAGCAGCCCGGAAAAGCTAATAGTAACATTTCCTGGGAAATCCCTGAGTGCAGCATTGGGATGTGC
>NW_020925746.1:0-556 GCF_003984885.1 Neopelma chrysocephalum
CAGCTCTTACAGCACAACGCGGGCCGCGCCGCCATCACCGAGTCCGGGCAGCCAACAAGGCGCTCTGCGCGCGCACCGCGGTTCGAGAACGCCGCCGCAGCCAATCAGCGCGCGGCCACGCCCCCGTACGCCCGCAGCCGCGCCTGCGCTTTGCGCGGGGCACCACGGGAGTTGTAGTCCTGGCGGCGAATCATAGCGGCCATTTGCACGCGAGCGGAGTGAGGATAATACTCGGGTTTTTCGGGTTTCTTCTTTTCCTGTCTTTTTTTTTTTTCCTTTTTTTTTTCTTTTTTTCCTTTCTTTTTTTTTCTTTCTTTGCTTTTTTTTTCTTATTTCCTTTCTTTTTTTTCTGTCTTTGCTTTTTTTTCTCTCTTTTTTTTTCCTTTCTTTTTTTTCTGTCTTTGCCTTTTTTCTCTTTTTTCTTTTTTTTGTTTTTTTTTTCTGTCTTTGCTTTTTATTATCTTTTTTCTTTTTTTCCTTTCTTTTTTTTTCTGTCTTTGCTTTTTTCACTGTTTTTTTTCTTTTTTCCTTCCTTTTTTTTCTGTCTTTGCTTTTC
>NW_020925746.1:566-4580 GCF_003984885.1 Neopelma chrysocephalum
CTTTTTTCTTTTTTTTTCCTTTCTTTTTTTCTGTCTTTGCTTTTTTTCTCTTTTTTCTTTTTTTCCTTTCTTTTTTTTCCGTTGTTTTTTTCTCTTTTTTTCTTTTTTCCCTTTCTTTTTTTTCTGCCTTTTTCCCCTTTATTCTTTTTTCTTTCTCTTTTTCTTTTTTCCCTTTTTTATTTTTTCTTACTTTTTTATTATTTGTCTCATTTTTTCCTGTATTTTCTGGTTTTGTTCTCTTTTTTCTCCTTTTTTTTCTTCCTTTTTTCTTTGTGTTTGCTTTTTTCTTTTTTTTCCCTCTTTTCTTTTTTTTTTTCATTGTTTTCTATCAGTTGTATTTTCAAGGAAGATTTAAACACAGATCAAAACAATCTCCACCTACATATCTTATGACAACAGATAATCTGGCATTGTTCCAGGTTCCTGAGGATTCCCAAGATCACAAACACTGAGACCTGAAAGGTGCTCACACAAAAAAACAGCTTTCCCTGCTTTTTTCCCCAGGTAAAGCAAGTGTGGAAGGGGCACTTGGCCCCAGGCAAGATGCTTTTACAGCAGCTTTAAGCAGCCCAAAGTGGATCTGGCTGGCAAATGGGATTATGCCCATGCTTTCAAGGAGTAGTTGCAGAGTACATTGAGGGGAAACAGGGGCATTTCTTCATCTCCTGAAGGGATGAGAAGAGGGGGGAGCAGGTGCTGTGGCCCCAGAGCTTCTCTCTGCTTTGGGGTCAGTTCTGTGTTTTCCTCTGTCCATTGAATTCCCAACAAAGAAGGAAAAAGCTACAGGAACTCCAGTCTGGAGTGGTCAGGACATGTGGAAGCAGGGGAATTTTTCTTCCCAGCTGGGATTGAGAGTGCAATTTCACACTCCTTTGGAGAGCATTAACTGAGGCATCCCATTGCTGCCCAGGGATCTCCCAGGGGGAACTCAATCCGGGCTCTGGGCAGGTCCCTGCAGGGGCAGCAGCTTCCTCTGCACATTTGAGGGGATAAAGCTGCTCTAACCCTGCACTCCAACTACTCCACAGCAATTTAGGACCTCTGAGGACAGTTCCCCACTGTTTCCACCCCAGCAGAGACCTGAACACATCCTGTGGGCACTGTGTGACCACCCCTGGCATGAACACCCTGCAGGGATGAAGACACTTGTCTACCTGTAAACCTCCACTTTGTTTGCTACTATACAGCAATAACATTTTCTATTCATATTGCAGCTACATACTTAATAAATAGAATTGCACATATTGTGCTTTAGAAATTAAAATGCATTCCAAAGTCAGGCAATGCTAAACAATGAAAGTCTTGAACCCTCTCCCCCAAACCAGCCCCACTTTCTGGTTTCAGAACCAGCCCCACTTCCTCACTCTCTTCACAAAGGGAGAAACATTCTGTTTCCACCTCTGAAACAAAAATTCCCTCCCCAAAACTGACCAGAAAGAGTCTACTTAGGCACTACTGCAAATGGAAGTTGTCTAATGACCATTCCTTCTAACTCAGGAAGGGGAGGAGGTGAAGAAAGTCACGACAAGTGTTTGGATTCCTTCCTCTTCGACGTGTTCTCTTCCCTATCTGACGCTCTGGGACATGTGCAGGGGGGTCAGCATCTCTTCAAAGATGGCTCCTTTCACATCTGTGCCCCTCAAATTGGCTTCCTGGAGGTCACAACCTGATAGGTCACAATTCTGAAGGGGGAAAGAAAAAGAAGTGTCAATGGAATGCACCCAGAACTCTGTTCAAAGCTTTACTTGAAGTACATTTACCTGAACTCCACTGTAGTCTGAAGCTGGAGAGCTCAGCCAAAAGCCAGCAATCCCCCAAATTACCAGCTGACTATGGGATAGAAAGGAATAGGATGGAAAAGGAATCCCAACTCACTTCCAAATCAGTTCCTGCCAACGTTGCTCCCCCGAGGTTACAGTTCTTTAGATTGGTGTTTCTCAGCGTTGCAACTCGGAGGTTAATTCCTGTCATCTGACTGCCCTCCATGGCCACTCCTTTCAGGCTGGCACCTGGAACACACACAGAAAGGAGTTCTGTGAGGAGACACAGTCAGAAACACAGCAGCTCCACACTGGTGCTGCCTCAGAGCTGTGTGAATTGGAGGAGGACAAGGGGATTTCGGGCTGAGATGGTCACAGACTCAGTGCAGCCCTTGGGGGCCCTCCTCAGGGTTGGACAAACCACAGCTGGACCTTTTCTGGGCCATAGAAATGCACAAACACAGGCTTCAGTTGGCACAGATTCACAAGGCAAAACCTTCTTACCTTCCAGATGAGCTTTAAGGCCTGATGGGTCCTCAGAGTTGCAGCCTTTCAGGGACGCTCCCTCTGCGTTGGAGCGCAGCATCTTCCCCTCTGGCAGGTTGGCACACTGGCACAGACAGGAGTCACTGAGAGCCAGAAGAACAACACCAAAGACAATCTAGAAGACAGTTTTAATTTCTGGTCGGGGCCACCAAAGATGGGTGGTGAAGGAGAAAATGAGGCTGCACACACAGAGTTCCATTTCGGTACTTGTCCACCTATCTTTCTGGTGTCCCCCTGTCACTGGGGTTCCTTTGGAAACAGCACCTGGTGTTTGTCTTTTAGTCCACCAGAATTCTCAGCATGGCCCCAAAGCAGTGCCCTGATCCCACAAATTCCCCTCTCCTCATGTGCTGGCTGTGTTCAGCCACCAGAGAAAAGCACAGGCTGGTCATGCAGGCTGGTTCAAGTGCATTTGCACTTGGAGAAACAACCCTCTCTCTCTCCAAGCACTCAGCCAAGGTCCATCCTCCCTTTGGATTCCATGAACTCAGGGCAGGTGCAGAGTGACTCCACTTGGTCCCACCTCTGCCCCTGTTTTGTTTGGACACGCAGAGTTCACGGCCAAGAGGGACAGGACCCGGCTTCTTGTCTTTGGGCTTGTCCCATGTGCTTCCAGAGGACTTGGAATATTGAAACCAGGCAGATTCTGAAACACCTGCTCTGATGCTGCCACAGTGCCCATCCCCTGGCACTGCAGGCATGGCCTGCACTGAATGGCCAGTGCAGCAGGAGCCGTGGCTGCGGTAGCTGCCGGGATTGCTGCAGAGAGGATCCAAGCAATCATCCATCCACTGAGGATTGCTGGATTTAACAGTTTCCTTAATTCACTGTATCCTGCATCATCCTCCCAGCTTCTGCTTAGGTTCACTGGGAGCCACAGTTCGGCTCTTCTGCCCATGGGAATTACTAATGATAAATGGAGGGTAGGTACGTTTTGATCTGTGGTACAACTAAAATAACAAGGATTACTTACAGGGGTGTTAAAGATATTGTCAGTCACACAAATCACAACGTCAGGTGCGGCCAAGAAGGCATCTGAGTGACAGAGACACACCGTGGCTGGGTCATTAAGCCAGTCAGTAATAGTAGACCCAGTGAATTCCCCCTAGAACAGTGTCTTCCCGATGGGACATCCAGGCAGGGCTTGAGCTGAGCTCTGCTCAGCATTCCCTGCCTGCTCCCAGGATTCTTGAGGGACAGCCCCTGGCAAGTCCTGGCCGAAGGAGACCTGCCACCGCCCCGAGTCCTGGCAAGGGTGCTGCCCGTCTCCTGCCCCAAAGAGCTGTGCCCCCGAGTATTAGTTCATTTGAATACATGCCCAGAATAAAGACAAGTACAATAGACATTCAAACACTACAAAAAGTTTTTTATTGCAGTGAGAATAAAAAAAAAACTACTGTCAAAGAGGAGCAAAAGCTAAAAAAGAGTACAAAATAACTACTTTATCGGTTGGCATTCATACAATACTATGAACAGCTTTTATTACAGTATTAACTAGTAAAAAGAGAATTAAAAGGACATTAAAAGGATATTAAAACAATACTATGAGCATCTTTTAATACAGTATTAACTAGTAAAAACGGAATTAAAAGGATACCAGAAAAGGATAATAAACACTTGCTTTCTCAGTTGCTTCCTATCAATAAACTGTGCTTACCCACACAGACAGGCCAGGGCTGCCAGGATCTGCAGCAGCTGTCGGTGCCCG
>NW_020925747.1:0-1898 GCF_003984885.1 Neopelma chrysocephalum
GGCTCGAGGATTCCCGGGATTCCCTCGCCAGGTTCCAGGCAACGGTCCCCGCGCGCTCCTCGCTCCAGGGCCGAGCGCGGGCAGCCAATGGGAGTTGGCGGAGTGGGCGGGGCGAGGCGGGGATTGGGCGGGTCGGGGGCGGGGCCGAGAGGGTCGGTTGGTGGGGTTTGGGTTGGAGCGGGAGCGGGCGGAGGGGCCCGGGAGCGCTGCGGCTGAGGGACCCCCGGGCAGCGGCCCCGGGCAGCGGCCCCCGGTGTGCGGCCCCGGGGGAGGGATCCCCCGTGCGAGGCCCCCGGGCAGTGGCCCTCGACGAGTGACCGCTGGAGAGTGACCCCCGGTGAGCGACCCCCGGTAAGTGACCCCCCGGTGAGGGACCCCCGTTGCGCGGCCCTGGGTGAGCGACCCCCGGTGAGGGACTCCCAGTGAGCGACCCCCGGTGAGGGACCCCCGGTGCGCGGCCCCCGCGGGGTGTCGGGCCGGGGGTGGGCGCGTTCCTTCCCCATCCAGAGCCGAGCGGGGCCGTGGCGGGAGCGGGACGGAGCGGAGCCGGCCGGGAGGACAGAGGGGAACCATGAGCCGCCTTCTGCCGAGGGGGCTGCTGGAAAGGAGCGTGCGGTGGGAGGGCCGGGGGAAATGGCCTGAGGCTGAGGAGCTTGAGGTCAGCTCCTGGAGAAATGTTTCTCGCTGTGTTTTTCGGGGGGTCAGGCACTGGAATGGGTTGCCCGGGTGGAGTCAGCACCCCGGGAGGTGTTTCAGAAGTTTAGTGCTTTTGGGGTTCCTGGGGCAGTGCTGGGGTGACAGTTGGACTTGATGGAATCATGGAATGTGCTGCGTTGGGAGGGTCCCATGGTGACCGTGGAGTCCAGCTCTTGATTTCTATGCACCAATAAGGCAACTGAATCTGGATCAAACTGTTTAGCTCCAAAAATCCTCTGCCCCTAGTGTACCCTGCAAAGTAATCCAAGAAAGACCATGCAAAAGACAGGCCTGTGTTCCCCCCAAAGGGAAGGCAGGCAGTTACCAACGAGGACAAAGCTCAGAGCATACGTTCCTGGTCACCACAGTTGTATGACACATGAAACCAGTTCTCTGTTCATTACCCTTGTAGAACTGTCATCAAGAACTCCAAACTTTCTTGTACGTATTTGTGTGTGTGTATATATATATATACACATATATGTATTTGTGTGTATCTGTGTAAGATTCTGTATCTTTGGGTGTGATATTGGCATGCTATTGTTCTGTGGCAACAAGTGGACTTCAAAGGTTGTAACACTTTATGAGATCACCTTACTGCTTATGGGTTATATTTTTTAAAGAAGGGAACAGTAAAAGAACTATTTAGCCAAATAGAAGTTAAGACATTTAATGTTGTGTAAACACTAAATAAGGAGAAGGGGAAGGAAGAAAATAGAAACTTTTTTCTTTTGGTTGTGAATAGGTTTTTTTCATATGAGTTTAGGTTGGATATGTGGGAAAGGTTCTTCCCTCCGAGGGTGGCTGGGCACTGGACCATGCTCCCCAGGGAAGAGGTCACAGCAGGGGGCCGAAGTGCGCCTTCTGCGCTCTGCTTCCCTGCCCGTTCTGGCGGCCGCAGGCACGCGCTGACAGCCCCTTCCCCGCGCGGGCACGGCCGCTCGCTCCAGGAGTGCCGGGGCAGCGCCGCCGGCTCGAGGATTCCCGGGATTCCCTCGCCAGGTTCCAGGCAACGGTCCCCGCGCGCTCCTCGCTCCAGGGCCGAGCGCGGGCAGCCAATGGGAGTTGGCGGAGTGGGCGGGGCGAGGCGGGGATTGGGCGGGTCGGGGGCGGGGCCGAGAGGGTCGGTTGGTGGGGTTTGGGTTGGAGCGGGAGCGGGCGGAGGGGCCCGGGAGCGCTGCGGCTGAGGGACCCCCGGGCAG
>NW_020925748.1:0-1775 GCF_003984885.1 Neopelma chrysocephalum
CACACTGTCCTGCAGAGCCCTGTGTTGTTGGAGGCCTCAGTGCTCTGGCAGTCGGTCCCAGTCCTGCTGCAGGACTGTCCAGGGACTGCAGGCAGGGACAGCCACGGGCACTGCTGGCACAGAGCTGACCTCTGCAGCAGCACTGCCATCCTGCAGGGCCATCTCCTCAGGCCAGGGCCTCAAAGCTTCCATCTGCTTTCCACTTTGCTCTCCAGGATGTGCCCAACACAACGCCCTGCAGAGGAAAACAGCAGTGACCAGCACAAGGGTGGGAGTGCTCAGGGTGGGGGCACCCAGCAGTGCCCTGGCACAGCCAGCGCCGCTCCCAGCACTGGCCTCTCACCCCAGGCCATTGGGCTTGTTCTTCCCTCCAAGGAGGGACAGCAAATGACCAGCTCAGGAGTCCATGTTTGCACTGCATGGACAAGACATGCCCATGTGTCACGGCTTGGGGCTGGGGGGGTGGAAGGCTTAGACAAAGTTGATGGCAGAAGCCGTCTCGTTGAGCTACGAGGGGCAGAAAGGACCCCCTTGCTTTCTAAATTCCTTCTCAGAGAGGAGCCTGGCTGTGGCTGGATCCAATCTCAGGCTCAGAGTTTGGTTTCAATTGAAGTAACTATAGAGGTGTGATTCAATCACTTTGTCCTGCAGGTTTTAGTGATAGCAAATTAGATTTTTTTTTCTTTCTATAAAATGAACTATTTATTATGTTGAACTGAAAATTGATCACACAATTGAACAGATGAAAGACCTGAAATAGAATTATTTACTACACAGTATAAAAGCCAAAAACTCCCAGCAGTATAGGGTAAGATAGGACAGTGCAGTCTATCATAGTCATTCTATTAAAGCAATTGGATCAAAGCCAGCAAAAAGAAACAATCCTGAAGCAGACATTGAGGTAACTCACCCCACAACGACAGGGGGTAGTTCTCTCTCTTTCACTTAACCCCTGGGCAGTGACCATGAAGAGCTGTCCCTGCTTCATGGCAGAAGCTCCACACACTTCAAGGAAGTCTGTGGAAGAATCTGCCACATGACAGCTGGACGAGGCTTTTAGAGTTATCAAGGGTTTGACTGCCAGACATATTTGCAGGCCACGGAGCTGCTTCTCTGTCAAATCCTACTTCAAAAAGCAGGATGTGTGTTTGAAGATTCATGAAGCATTTTGGGTTTAGCAGAATTCAACATCAAAAACAGCACCTTGATACCAGCAGTAACTCACCACAGAGAGTGTGCATTGTTTGCATTCTCTGACCATTGTTTAGGTATTTTCAGACCAGAGCATCCTGCCAGAAACAGCCCCTTGATTCCATGAGGTTCCAAAAACTCTCAGGGTTCCTTTGGTTCCATGAGGCCCTGCAGTGTCACAATGGACCCCTGGTTCCATGAGGTTCTGGAATGTCACAATGGCCCTGATGATTTCATAAGTTTCCACTATGGCCCAGGATTCCTTTGGTTCCATGAGGTTTGGGAGAGTCACAATGGACCCTTGATTCCAGGAGGCCCTGCAGTGTCCCAATGGCCACTCGGTTCCATGAGCTCCTGTTCTGGTTGAGCTCAATTTCCCCATCCCATCCTGTGCTCAGATCTCATGAGAACTCCTGAGAACCAAGCTGAGCACACGCCGGGCCCTGGTCCTCTTTGGTGCCCGGGGCTGCCCCGAGAGGGAGTCCCCGGCCGCTGCCCCCGGAGCCGCCGCGCCGTCCCCTGAGCGCCGCTGAGGCGGCAGCGCTGGAGCGGGGCCGTGTCTGCCCGGAGCCGCCGCTGCCACG
>NW_020925749.1:0-5715 GCF_003984885.1 Neopelma chrysocephalum
TGCAGCTCCGTGCCAGGGAGAAAAACCCAGGCAAAATTGGAGATGGACCAGAGAAAGGCCCGGAGGATGTCCTTGCAGTGATTTAAACGGAGGACAGCCGAAAACTTGGAGGAGGAATGAAGATTTCAAGATGTGTACGTGTGATAAGCTGCCTGAACTACAGCAACACGGAACCGAGGTATGAGAGAGAGAGAGAGAATCACACAGCAGAGATGGCACAGAACCAAAGAGAAAGGACTCAAAGCTATCTTCTTAGACTTTGTGAGGAGAAAAGACTGCAGCAAACAGTTAAAGGTTGATGGGGGGGAGAGTTCCAGTTGGGGGGAGTGTTCCAGTTCTCCAAACACTCCCATGAGACAGACTGGTTACCTATCACCCGAAAAAGGCTTTTCCCGGACTAATTGAAGGAGAAACTTCAAAGAGACTGAGAGAAGTGTAATATATATATATATATAAATAGTTGCTTTTACTTATAGAGTATTTATTTGTGTCAATAAAATGTATATGTGCTTCCCCCTTCCCCTATAGAAGCCTCTGGCCTGAAAGTTTTCTCTTCGGTGTTGGGATAAATTGTGGGAAGGGGTGGGGGAAGCCTGGAAATTGAATTTTGGATTTCTAATGTGGCTCAAACTGCCACAGGCAGCCACAGCTTCTCTGGGCAACCTGGGCCAGGGCCTCACCTCCCTCCCAGGGAACAATTTCTCCCCAAAAGTCTCATCTCCCAGAGGTCACTCCCTGGGGCCAGGCTGCAGTGTGTTCCTCCCCAGCACTGCCTGCCTGCAACAGCCTTGGGCCAGACAGGAGGGCTTCCCCTCAGCCACCCCCACCTAAGGCAGCAGCTGGCTCTGGGCTGTTCCTCACAGATCCCTGTGGCATCAGCTGCAAAGCTCTCAGCAAGGCTGTCCTAAAGGAAGCTGCCCTGGCAAAGCCAACGTGCTGCAGCTCCAACTGGAAAAAGAATCCCAGAATCAGGAAGGTTGCAAAAGAGCTCCAAGATCATCGAGTCCAACCTGGGACCTCTCCCAGGTGGCTCCCTGAATCCCTGGAACCGAGCCCTGTCACCGGACTCTCTGTGTGTGGTGCCGGAGAGGCGAGGGGCCCTTGCCCTCAGCCACTGCCGTCCGTGCCCTCGCCCTCACACATCGCCCCTCAGCACTCAGCCATTGCCCCCAGGCATGGCCCCTCTGCCATCTCCCTCAGCCCTCACCCTCAGTGCCCTCACCCTCAGCCATCGCCCCTCAGCCCTCAGCCCTTGCCCTCACCCCCCAACTCCCTTTGAAATCCAGCCCGGGGCTCGCCCCGGCCTCACCCAGGGAGCTGCAGTAGTGCGAGGGTTTCAACTATGGCCTGACCCTATAAACATCATAACAGATCCCGCCTATGTGGCAGGCCTAGTCTCCAGAATAGAACATTCCTATTTAAAGGAAGTCTCTAATCCAATTTTGTTCGCTCTCCTCCGGAACCTTAAATGGCTCTTAGATCCCAGGGAACAGCCATATTTCATACAGCACACAGGATCACACCCAGCCTTGCCAGGAGCAGTCAGTGCAGGGAATGCAGAAGCAGACAAACCCGCAGGCCACACAGTATTGCCAGACCAATTGGCACAAGCTCGCATCTCCCATGATTTTTATCATCAAAATGCAAAAGCTTTGCAGCGCACGTTCCGCTTCAAACAAGAACAGGCAAAACAAATCCTTCAATCCTGCCCTGATTGTCAACAGATTTCCCCTGCACCTTCTATTGGCACCAATCCTCGAGGTCTCTATTCCTTAGAAAGATGGCAATCAGATATTACACACAAACCAGAATTGGGCAAATAGAAATTTGTCCACGTTTCCATAGACACCTTTTCAGCGTGCATTTATGCCTCTGTACACATTTATGCCTCTGTCATGGTTTGAGATTGGCCCCCCCTCGAGAAGAGGGGGGTTCAGAGGTGATTGGGTGCCAGGGCAGTGTTCCCTGAAGAGCCAATCACCACTCATGTTGTTCGCTTCTGCTCAAAATCAGATATACACAGCCACCAGAAACTGTTGGCAAGTTCTGCTGTTGGTGTCTCTCTCTCTCTCCCCTCCGAGGGGGAGAGGGGAGCCCTGCAGCCCCCCCAGCTCTGCCTAGGCCAGAGCAGAGTTAGAGGCAGCATTTTGAGTGTGTGCAGTGAGGGAAGAGACTCACAGCACCTGACCTGAGGGAAGAGGAGAGAGGCAGGCTTTGCAGCCAAGCCCTCTCCCCCCTCCTTTTCTACAGCTAAGCTGTGGAGGGGGGTTTTTCCTTTCCCTCTGCTGGAAAGTGGAGGAGAGGCTCAGCACTGAAGCTGAGCCAAGTGGACGGGCCGTGGAGGTAGGCCCGGTACTCGGGAGAAAGAGTCCCAAGCGAAATTGGAGATGGACCCACCCCCCCCAGCAGAGAGAGAGAAAGGGGCCCAGAGGATGTCTCTGCCATGCAGGACAACTGAAAACCCGAAGAGAAATCCACATGCCAGGATGTGGACACTTGATAAGCAGAACCACACTGCAGCAGCCTACGAACTGAGGTATGAGAGAGAGAGATCACACAGCGGCAGGAGAGCAAGGACTCAGGATTATCTTCTCGGACTTCATGAGGAGGAGAGACTGCAACAAAACAACTGGAACTTGGTGAGGGGGGAGCGTTCAGGCCCAGAACACTCCCACAGAGGGACTGGTTACTTTCCAGCCTTGAAAAGGCTCTTTCCTGGACTAAACTTAAAGGAGGGGCTTGAAAGGACTGGTTGATAGAAATGTAATATATATAGTTGTCTTTAGCTTGTACAGTATTTATTTGTGTAAATAAATGTATATATGCTTCCCCCTTCCCCTATGGAAGCCTCTGGCCTGAAAGTTTTCTCTTCGGTGTTGGGATAATTGTGGGAAGGGGTGGGGGAAGCCTGAAAATTGGATTTTAGATTTCTAACGTGGCTCAAATTGCCACAGGAGAAAAGGCAAAAGATGTTTGCCATCATTTCATTCTGGCATTCCACCTTAGGAATTCCGAAAACCATCCAAACAGATAATGGTCCAAGTTACACATCACACAAAACACAATCTTTCTTTCAACAATGGGGCATTCAACATAACACGGGTATCCCACACTCTCCCACAGGCCAAGCAATCCCAGAACGTGCACATAGCACCCTTAAGGCTGTGTTGCAAAAACAAAATAGGAGAAATACGGGATTAACCCCACAGGAACGTGTGGCTAAAGCCTGTTATGTATTAAATTTTTTAAACTGTTGGACAGAAGAAGGCCCTCCTATCCACTGCCACTTCAGCACAAGTGATGCAAAACCTCAGGGAAAAGCCCAAGTGATAGTTAAAAACTTACAAACGGGCCAATGGGAAGGACCGTTTCCCCTCATACCGTGGGGAAGAGGGTGTGCTTGTGTCTCCACAGGCTCAGGTCCAAGATGGGTCCCTGCAAGATGGGTTAAACCAGCATTGCCACAACCATCCATGGAAAAACTGCAGCTTTTCTCCTGCTCCATATTCTAGACCTGCCTGGTTGGAGAGCTGGCTGAAAAATGACAGAGGACAAATCCCTGAAATGCTGAGGCACAACACAAAATCCTTTGGTGGAATAACAGACATTGGACCCTTTATTTGCCTGATACAAGGCTTTAATCTTTTTGGGGATGGCTTTAAGAAAGGAGAGATAAATAATAAGTTAAATGTAAGTTGCAGTTAGGACAGGTTTGCATGTATGTTTTACATTTCTATAGCACATGTATTGAAGGGTTCATTATGTTTACAGTGTTTACAACTAAACAAGTGTTCTTAGAAAATAAAAAAAGAGGGATTTATGAGAAATAAGACCTAGAAAAAAAGTTCCTTTGCAGAGAACGGAGCGGCTCATTCCAGGGGTGAGCAGCAACTCCTAAAACTGCCATTCCAACTGCTGTTCCAGCTGCCGTGACAGCTGCAGCCAATCAGATGCTGCGGTCACAGTTTTTACCTTCTAAGGTTTGATTGTCTGTTGGTGTTGGGTAAGAAAAGGAGGGCTGCGACTCCAATAAACTTGTCTCAGCTTCACCCCCCTGAGTCCGTGCCTCAATACGCCACAAAAAACTGTATTTTTCTCCCAAACAAACTAAGCTTTTAGTCTGTTTGCAACAGAAAACAAGTTTGATTGTGCTAGTCTGTTGTACCTGGGGTTCAAAAGGCACAGGAAATAAATAATCAATAAAATAGGGCTAAATAACCTTGGGAAAGGGGAATGGCTTTCATGGGCTGGGGAGTCTTTTAAACCCAGCCTCCTGCCTGACCTCACTGCTGTTGGAGTTGCATGGACAGCGCTTGGAGTCTTTCAGTTGGATTCATATGTTTCCTAGAACGTTCCTGTTTCTTGGTTTGCTGTTCCGTGGAGATAAGGATGTTCTTCAAAGCAATAGCTCTCCTCCAGTCTTTCCTTCAGCTCCAGAAATGGAGCAGCTTCATCAGGCACTTGGGTGAGAAGAGAGAATCCCTGAAATGCAGCCCTTGGAATGGAAACAGTGAATCAACAGGCAATGTCTAATGCTGTTCTTAGTCCAGAAACGGAAGTTCAAGCTAAAGAAGAAGGACAGAGAAATGACCTTTCAAAGAGAACAAAGTGTCCTGGAGGTACCCAGAGCTTTTTTTTTTTTCTTTTTTTTTTTTGCATCAGGCCTTACAGTCAACAAGAGAGGACGAAAGTCAAGAATCATTTTGGCATGGAAATGCTTGTCTTTATAAACTTGTTCATTGGAAAACTTGGTACCTGTTGATTTCTCCTTGTGATAGCTCTGGGTCTTTCTCATCCTCCCCCCGGGCAGCTCTGGGATTCTCCCCTCTTCCCACTGGGCAACTTCTTGGACTCTCCCATCTGCCTCCCATTGGTGCAGCTCTTGACTCTCATTTTCTCCCCACAGGTTGAGCTCTCGCACTGTCCCATGTTCTTCCCACAGCTGCAGCTCTGGGCCGCTCACGGTTCCCCAGGGGAACACTTAGAAGTTGCCTTTGGAAAGATTTTTGGGTGGACCAAAGAGCTGTGAAAACAGCTAAAAAGGGCTTGTTTGCCCACGTCCAAACTGTGCTTGCTTCCTAACAAAGATGACTTCCTGGCAATAGTCAGGCTCAGAGCGTGTCTGTGGAGGCTTTGCCGGACAGGCTCCACAGTCCTGGGGCAAATGTGTTTGGATCCCAGTTCTTGGGGAGCCGGGTTCAAGGGGCAGGTTCAGTTTGCCTTTGGAGAGAACGCACACACCTGCCCTCCCACCCGCCACTGGGAACTCTCCTACTGGGAGAGTTGGGAGCTGAGCAGTCCCTCCTCACAGCTCCCTAAGTGGGACCTGAGTTTTCAAATGCATAACTATGTAGAATAGCTAAAAAATGACATCTGTACACTCTCTTCTCATGCCTTATAAGTTTCAATAGAAAAGACACAAATTCTGAAGTAATTTGAACAGTGTTCTTTCTTTCTTTTCTTTGTAATTTCCCGGGGAACCGCATTGCAACAGTGGCCTAGATTTTAAGGAATACAAGACAGTATTTTATATTATTATTGTTTATATTTCTATTCTCTATTAAAATAAAAACATGTAATATATTATAAAGATTTTAAAATTATAATTAGTGTAATATTTGACTGTTCTGTATTATTTTCATTTATCTTTATTTTTAATTTATTGGATTTATTTGAGTAGTACTCTTAGAAGTAGTAATTAATTTATTTAAATCC
>NW_020925750.1:0-7272 GCF_003984885.1 Neopelma chrysocephalum
GCAGGGCTGGCACTGGCTGGGCTTTGATGCCCCTCCCGAGCCAAAGCCTTCCAGGATTGCCCGGGCTGGAGCTGGAGACGCTCCCTGGGCTCCCCCCGGGCAGGAATTGCCCTGGTTGCCAGCCCGGGAGTGGTTTGGTGGGAAGGGAATCCGGGCTCTGGTGGGTGGCAGGGACACCTTCCCCTGGGCTGGGGCAGTGCCAGGGCTGGGGCAGCCACGGCCTCTCCTGGGCACTGCCCGGGCAAGGTTCCTGTGCCGGGATGTGCCCGGCCCGGGGGGAGCCTGAGCTCACTCCAGAGGGTCCCTGGAGCCATGGAAAGGCCTCCAGAAGGGGCTCCCTGGGCTGTCTGAGCCAAAAGGAGGATCCAAGGTCTCCCCACGGGGTTGCTCTTCCCACATCTGCAGTTCTTTCCCTGCCTTGGAGCCCCCTCTTCCCAGGATTTGCCCCTTTTCCATCCCTGGCATTGTTGGAGCCCTTCTGCTGCCCTGGGGTGCCCCTGGATGCCCCTGGACACCCCGTTGTCCACGGCCTGGTGACCTGGCAGTGTCTGTGTGGGGCTGGGGCTGGTCCCTGTGCCCCCTTTGCCCCCGGGCTGGCCCTGCCAGGCTGGTTTAGTGCCCTTTGTGCCCCGAGTGTTGCCCAGTGCAGCCCTTTGGGTGTGCAGGAGGGCCCGGGCAGGGCTGGGCTGGTGCCCCGTGCCCCTGGGCCACGAGCCAGGGGCTGCTGTGGCAGCAGAGCCCTTTGGGCTGGCAGCCCAGGGCAGGGGGCTGAGCTGTGCCCTCCCTCCCTCGCTGCCGGTGCTGGGACCTGCCCGGGGCTCCCTAATGGTCCCCTGGGCTGGTGCTGCATTCCTGGGCAGCAATTAGCTGGGCCTGGCATGTGCCCACTGATTGGGGAGCTCTGCCCCCAGATCTGATGCACGTTCCAGGGCCCTGAGTGTTCCTTCCTTCCTGCTGGAATTGGGCAGCCGGGCTGGGGGGGCCTCAGGATGGGGGGGGTTCCCTTCTGCCACCCCCGGGCCCTTGAAGGGGGTCTGTGCCCTTCCCAGGGGGGTTTGGGGCGGGTTCAGCCCATTTTGAGGGTCCCCCAACCCCCCCGGTGCCACCCCCGGGCCCTTGAAGGGGGTCTGTGCCCTTCCCGGGGGGTTTGGGGTCAGTTCAGCCCAGTTTGGGGGTCCCCCAACCCCCCCGGTGCCCTCCCTGGGCCGGGGGTGTGTGTGGGGCAGAGCTGGGCACAGCGAGCAGGGGCTGCCCCGGCCCTGCTGAGCCCCCCAGACCCCACAGGCTTCACTTTGCCCCATCTGGGCCGACTTTTCCCCCCGGGAAACGTGATCCCGGGAGGCAGAGCCGTGCCCTGACCCTGGGGTGTGTTTCCCGAGGCTCCAACTCCCCCCCGAGGTGCTTCCCATCCCTTTGGATGCCCCCCAGGGCGCTGCCCGAGCCCATCCCCGTGTCCGGGAGCTCCCAAAGCCCCGTCCGTGGGCAGAGGCCCCTCTGGAGCTGCCCCGAGGGAGCCCCGGGAGCCCCTGGAACCCTCAGGACCCCGGGATGGGAGGGATGCAGAGCCCGGAGGTGCCCTCGGGGGTCTCGGCGTGCCCGGATCCCGCGGGGATGATCCCGGGGCTGATCCCGCCGGGCTGCGCATCCCGCGGGTCGGGATTTGGGGGGGGCAGGAGCGCGGGTCGGGATTTGGGGGGTCAGGAGGGAGGGAGAAGCCGTTCCCGGGGGTTGGGGGGGTAAAAGCGGCGGCCTCAGCTGCGGGAGGTTGGTGTGCGGGTCCGAGAGCTGCCGGGGCAGCAGATCCGGCCCCAGATGGGGCGTGGGGAGGCGGCCGAGAAGCCGCGGGGCTGGTCCGGCCCCTCCCAAGCGCTGGGGCAGCCCCGGCCCCTCCCTTGGCGGCTTCCCCGCTGCCCCCGGGCCCCCGGGCCGGGGATATAAATCCCCCCGCAGCTCCCGGGCCGGCACCAGCCGCTCCAGCGGGAGAAGCAGCTGCAGCTCCAGCCCCGGAACCCTCCGACAGCAGCACAGGCACCCCCAGGCTCCAGCCATGGGTAAGAGACCCCCGGCAGCCCCCCCCGGGCAGCTCCAGCCCCGATCCCCCCCTGGCACGGGGGGCTGTGCCCCTGCAGGGATTGGGGGGAAGGTGGCACCGAGGGGCACGGGGGGCTGTGACCCTACAGGGAGGGGGAAGGTGGCACCGAGCCTCGTCCCGTCGGTGCCGGCGCTGCCCAAGGTGGGGCTTCCCTTTGGCCTCGGGAGCTGCGGCTCCGTGCCCGGGGAGCCTCCCCCGGTGCCCGGGGCATCCTCGGGGCATCCCGGACCTCGGGGCATCCCGGATCGGAGGGAACGTGCCAGGCTGGCCCTTCCATCCAGCCCCGGCTCCGGGGGCAGCTCCGTGCCCGTCCCTGCAGCGGGGAGGGCTCGGGGAGGGGCTCGGAGGGTTTCGGGAGGGGACAGAGAGCGGGGCCCGGGCCGGGAGGACGATCCCAGTCCCGGGACGACAATCCCTGTGCCGGGAGGACGATTCCTGTCCCGGGAGGACGAACCCAGCCCCGGGAGGACGAACCCTGTCCCGGGATCACGATCCCTGTCCCGGGAGGACGATCCCAGTCCCGGGATCCCGATCCCACTCCCAGGATCCCGATCCCAGTGCCGGGGTTGTCCGTGTCCCGGCGGTGCCCGGGGCCAGCCGGGCTGGGGGAAGGTGGCCCGGGCTGGGGGAAGGTGGCCCGGGCTGGGCTCAGAGGAGCCCCCTGAGCCCGCGGGCCCAGCCCAGGCTCCCGTTCTCTGCTCTCCCCCCAGACCGATGCAGAGCTCAGTGCTACGAGTACCCCTCGTGCTGCCCCGACGTGGCCAAAGGCAAGTCCCGGGCAGGGGGTGGCCAGGGGGCCCTGGGGGAGGATTTGGGGTCTGGGGGACCCCCGGGAGCCCCTTCCCCAGCGGGGGAAACTCTGGGACCCCTCGGCCGTGCTCCTGCCCCCGGGGCCGGGGCTGGGGAGGGCTCGGGGAGGGCTCGGGGTCGGGTCCAGCCCCTCGGTTCGGGGCCGGCCGGGAGTTTTGGCTGCATCTCTCGCCGCCCTCTCTGACGGCCCCGGGGGTGTGTTTTAAAGCCAAGTTTTGTGAGCCAGCCCCTCGGGAGGAGGTCGCCTACGTGACCTGCACCTACAGATCCACCTGCATCGACCAACCCGATTTCCTGGCCACCGTGGACCTCAACCCCAGGTCTCCCTGCTATGGCCAGGTACCTGCTCCTCTCTGCTTTTCCTGGCTTGGGGACTTGCCGCTGCTTCTTCTGCTTCAAAGGCCTCCAGGGTCGGGACATTCTCTCTGCTGTGCTGGGCAAAAGCAGGTTTCTGGGTGGCCCCTCTGCCCCTGCCTGGCACCTCCTTGGATCTGCCTCATCCTGCTCCTTGTCCCCTGGCAGGAGCCACCTGGGAAACCTCTCGGGAGCTCTGTCCTGTCTCCTCTCCCCTCCCTGGTGTCCTGCACCAGCCAGGGGGGTTTTCTGCTCGGAATTCCCACCTTCCTGCTCTCTTCCCACTCCCCCGTGTGCTCCTGGCTCGTCTCCATCTCGGTGTCCCCGGGCACAGGTCGGCTCTGAGTCACTTCCCAACTCCCTTCCAGAGGATCCTGGAGCGGTTTTGAGCCCCTGGAGCACGAGCTGGGGATCACCTGGGCAGGAGGGGAACCTTGGGGTGTCCCGGGGGGTTCGGGTGCCCTGGAGCAGATTCCAGCAGGTTTCTGTCTGTCGGGGATGTTCCCTGGTGCTGCCTGTGCCCATCCCAGCTGGCACACGGGCATTTCCCTGCCCCCGGGGGCTGCCAAGGCACATTCCCACATCCAGGGTGCTGAGATCACCTGTGCCCAGAAGGAAAAGCCCTTCCAAAGCCAGACCAGGCTCCTGAACGATCCCAGTGCATTTGAAACTCCTGGAAAAGTCCCTCCCAAGCCAGACCGGGCTCCTGAACGATCCCAGCGCATTTGAAACTCCCTCCTGGGGAGGAGTTTGCGGAGCAAAGCCCCGGCTCTGGCAGGAGGAGGAGGAACATCCCTTCTCCCCGGGAATGTTCCCCTGGATGGGAACGGAACGGGCTGAGCAGAGCTGGGAATGATTTCCCCCCCTCTGGCAGAGCAGTGCCCAGGGCAGGGAGCAGCGTCGTGCCCCCGGCCGTGCCCGGGCGGTGCCAGGGAGCCCCCCGAGAGCCCCCCCAGGCCCTGCCTCCCCCCTAACTGTGCCTTGGCCGCCGCAGGTGATCCACCGGCTGCCCATGCCCAACCTCAAGGACGAGCTGCACTGCTCGGGGTGGAGCTCTGGCTGCGGCTGCTTTGACAGCGGCTCCCCGAGGAGGAACAAGCTGGTGCTGCCCTGTCTGATTTCCTCCCGCATTTACGTGGTGGATGTGGGCTCCCAGTGCCGGGCCCCCAAGCTGTGCAAGGTATGCCCGGGGGGGGGAAACACCGGGGCCAGTTGGGTAACTGGGGCTTCTGGGGCGCTGCCCGGGCACCGGGGGCTTCTCTGCTCAGCTTCTCTCGCAGCCTGGCTTGGCAGAGCTGGCACAGTTTTCCTCCGGGCTCTGTCCTTGCCGCTCCCGGGGGGGCTCCCCCCGGCCTTGGGGGGCACCTTTGTGCCCACGAGGAACCCCCGGGGGTGCCCGGCACCCCCTCCCTGCCCCCCAAAGAGTGTGGGGGGCACCTTTGTGCCCACAGGGAGTCCCCAGCACCCCCTCCCTGCCCCCCAAAGAGTGGGGGGGTCCCGGCAGCTGCTCCGAGCCGGGAGTCGCTCCGGGGGCAGCTCAGGAGGGGCTTCTGTGCCCTCCCCGGGGAGGAGCAGCCCCAGCCAGGGGGGCTCTGGGAGGGGAAAAGCTCCGGGAGCCCCGGGGATGTCGGGAGTGGCCGAGGGTGAGACTGGAGGCCCTCGGGGGGAGTTTCCCGAGGCCGAGGATCCCGCGGGGGTGCGGGAGGAGCCGAGCAGTCGGGGGCTGAGGGGGGTTTGTGTGTCCCTTTGGCAGACGATCGAGCCGGTGGACGTGTTCTGGACGTGCAACAAGGGCTACCTGGCCGTGACCCACAGCCTGCCCAACGGGGACGTGCTCATCGCCAACATGGGAGACCCCGCGGGCAACGGCAAAGGTGCCTCATCCCGCCCCCCCCCATTCCCGGAGTTGTGCTTTTCCCGGAGCCTGGACAAGTCCCAACCCGCCCCCTCTTCGTGTGTCCCTCCCAGGTGGCTTCGTGGTGCTGGACGGGGAGACCTTGGAGCTGAAGGGCAACTGGGAGAACGAGTGCGAGGCCCCCCCGACGGGCTACGACTTCTGGCTGCAGCCGCGGCACAACGTGCTGGTCAGCTCTGCCGGGGCCGTGCCCAGGCGGGCGGGACGGGGCTTCAACCCCGACGACCTGAAGAAAGGTGGGGGCACACGGGGGGGGTGCGGGGGGCACCTTTAGGAGGGCGGATTTCCCCCCTTTTCCCCTCTCTGGCGGCTCCCGCGGCGTTTTGGGGCGGGAGCGTTTTGGGGAGGGGCTGGGTGGGGCTGTGCCACCCCCCGTGCCCTGTGCTGACCCCTCTGTGCCCCCCCTCAGGGGTCTACGGGCGCCGGCTGAACGTGTGGGACTTGTCGTGCCGCAGCCTCACCCAGTGCTTCGACCTGGGCGAGGACTCGCTGCCCCTGAGCGTGAGATTCCTGCACAACCCTGAGGCCGCCGAGGGCTACGTGGCCTGTGCCCTCAGCGGGGTCACCTACCGCTTCTACAAGTGCCAGGTGGGCACCGGGACCCCCGGGGGGGGGGCTGAGGGGAGGAGGGGGCTGTGCAGAGGGGTTGGGGGGGTCGGATGGGCTCCCCCGGGCACTGGGGGGGCTCAGGGGAGCCCCCGGGATGGGGGGACACAGGGGAGCCCCTGGGTTGGGCACTGGGGGGGACACAGGGGAGCCCCCGGGCATTGAGGGGGACACAGGGGAACCCCCGGGCACTTGGGAGGACAAAGGGGAGCCCCTGGGCACTGGGTGGGCTCAGGGGAGCCCCCGGGCATTGAGGGGGACACAGGGGAGCCCCCGGGCACTGGGTGGGACACAGGGGACCCCCCGAGATGGGCACTGGGGGGGCTCAGGGGAGCCCCCAGGTTGGGCACTGGGGGGGCTGAGGGGTCCGTGTTTGTGCACCCAGAGAGACAACTGGGCCGTGGAGGAGGTGATTCGCATCCCGCCCAAGGAGGTGTCGGGCTGGATCATGCCCAAGATGCCAGGTTGGTGGGACCCCCTCGGGGCCCTTCCTTCTCCCTGGCGGAGCCCCGGGCAGTGCAGGCTGGCACAGCCTGGCTGAGCCCCGAGCCTGGCTGAGCCCAGGGCCCCGTGCCCCGTGCTGGGGCTGCCCCTGAGCCGTGTCCCTGTCGCAGCCTTCACCGTGGACCTGCTCATCTCCCCGGACGACAGGTTCCTGTTCCTCAGCAACTGGATCCACGGGGACATCCGGCAGTACGAGCTCAGCAAGAACTGCAAGCCCCGGCTGGTGGGGCAGGTCAGGGGGGCACGGGGGGCACGGGGGGGTGGGGACACGCCAGGGACATACCAAGGACACGTGTGTGCCACGGGTGTGCCACGGGTGTGCCACGGGTGTGCCGCTGCCCCCCTGCAGGTGTTCGTGGGGGGCAGCATCCTGCGAGGGGGCCCCGTGACCGTGTGTAGGGACGAGGAGCTCAAGTGCCAACCCGAGCCCCTGGTGATCAAGGTGAGTGCTGGGGGCTTGGGAGGGGGGGCACCGCTCTGCCCTGCTCCTCATCTGCTCCTCAGCTGCTCCTCAGCTGCTCCTGCTCTGCTCCTCATCTGCTCCTTCTTCTGCTCCTCATCTGCTCCTCATCTGCTCCTGCTCCTTCTTCTGATCCCGATCTGCTCCTGCTCCTTCTTCTGCTCCTTCTTCTGCTCCTGCTCTGCTCCTGCTCCTTCTTTTGCTCCTTCTTCTGCTCCTGATCTGCTCCTTCTCTCCTCCTGCTCTGCTCCTTTTCTTCCTCCTGTTCAGCTCTTGCTCCTGGTCCTGATCTGCTCTTTCTCCTTCTCTGCTCCTGCTCTGATCCTTTTCTTCCTCCTGTTCAGTTCCTTTTCTTCATCCTGATCTGCTCCTTCTCTTCCTCCTCCTCTGCTCCTTCTCTTCCTCCTGTTCAGCTCCTTTTCTTCATCCTGTTCAGCTCCTTCTCCTGCCCCTGCCCCTGCCCAGCCCCAGTAACTCCCAGTTCCCCCCCAGTAACTCCCAGTTCCCCCCAGTGCAAGCGGATTTACGGCG
>NW_020925751.1:0-3673 GCF_003984885.1 Neopelma chrysocephalum
CCCACGTCCTGTTGCAGCTCCTCGTCCAGTGGAAGGAGCTGCATAAATGCTCCCCGGGTGCATCTCCCCGCACTGACGTTGAACTGCAGCCCAAACATGGCATTCAGCAGGGTTGACTTCCCTGTGCTCTGGATGCCGAGCACGGAGAGAACAAACACTCGTTTGTCCCCCAGCCTCTCAATTAGGCTGTCAAAGATTGCTCCCACCCAGCGCAGAGGGAGGTAAGAAGCATCCCCATCCATCAGCTCCACAGGATACCCCGAAACCATCAGATCTGCTGCAATTTGGGGCAGTTTGACAACATGCTTTGAGCTCATTAATGGGAGAGCTTCATAAATCTGCCCTACGTCTCTCAAAAGATGCTCAAGGCCAATGGATGAATCTTGGATTTCTTCAGAGAGGGCATTTAACTCACTGGTTTTTTCCTTCCTTTTCTTTTGCTCCAGTTTTTCAGACCATAACTTGTGATTGTCTCTCCTCAGTTCTTCAAGGCGACAAGAGGACAGGTCGTCCATAAAGACCTTCATCCACTGCAGGAAGTATTTCTTGGTATCTGCTGGCTGTGACTGGAGAAAGCCAAGGAATGGCTCCATCAGCTGATTGAGGGGGAAAGCTTGCTCTCGTTGCTTTCTTCTTATTTCTGCCTTCTCAAATTCAATTTGGCTCCAATGGTGCTCAATGCTCCTGTTCCCCTTCTCCTGAAAGCGAGTGAGTTCTTTGTCTTTTTGGCTCCATTGGTGCCACAGTTTTTCTTGAAGAGGCAGGAGCTGGGATTTGATCTCAGACAGCTTCTCTTTCTTCAGAAGGGTCACCAACTCCTTTGCCTTTGCTTTGGCCATCACACACTCGGGTCGATCTTCATCCACTAAGAATCCGTGCTGGCGAGCTTTGTCCAGGCAGGCATCCAGGCTGAAACGTGGGTTGGACCCTTTCAGGAGATTCCTGATTGTTTTGCTCAGCTCGTCCAACATTGCTGCTTCATTTCTGTTCTTGATCCCTATTGTTATGTTTTTGCTGGATTGTCCAGCTGCAACCTCCTCTTGTTCAGTGAGAAGACAAACCAGAGGCCTTTGTGACTGCAACAGGTCACGCAGAAGGTTTTTTCCTCTGTCGTCCATGTGCTCAGACTCAGATACAAGAGCCACGTTCACAGCAGAGATCTCCTGTAAGAACTGCAGCTGTGCTCCGTGATCCCTGGCGTCCCCATGCAGGTTACAGAAAGCCACACAGCACTCAAAGGTGTCATCAGGGCTTCCCCGGGGACAGTACCAGGCGATCTCCACAACACCTGCCATCAGCAAACACTCTCTGGTGCTGCCTTGGCAATGGCGGTGGAAAAAGGTGTCGTGTCTTTGTTTGCTCAGCAGAGCATTGAGGAGCTGAGACTTGGAAGAGGAGGCAGAGGTGCCAATGCGGATGAAGGACACGATGGGTGTCTCTGCCTGATGAATGAGTTTGTTATTGTAACTGCTCATTCTGGGCTGCTGTCCTGACTTCTCCACCTCTTTCCAGCTCCTTTTGATTTGGCTGAGGGCCCAGAGTGGGAACTCGATCTGGGCAGTGCCCGGCTTGGGCACCAGCAGAGGCAGTGCCAGTTGGCAGAAGGCGAGCTTGGTTGCAATAGTCTGTCTCAGGAAGTCATCAGCACAGTGGAAAATTGCCATCTGGAGGTCCATGGGGTGCACGTGGCCCTCCCTGCTTGCACGTTCAGGGGCTGCTTCCTCCAAATAATTTACAAAGTTTTCAAAGGAGTCTGAGGGTTCTTGTTCTTGCTCTGTGGTTTCTGGCACAGGGGCAAGTCCTAGGTTGCTTCCTTCCCTGCAAGTCAGGTACCTCACCCGATAATCCACGGTTAAGAGCTTCTGCAAGAAGTGAAATGGCAGGTCCTGGTCCTTGCTGGGCTGTCTGTCATGCAGAGATGTCTTGCAGATGATGTGGAAATCTCCCATCCCCATTTTTCTTGGATAGTGACTTTCTAGTCCAAGGCGCTTGAGCAAGTGGAGGAACTCTTGGTTTGCAGTGGCTTGATTTGCTTTGGATTTGCTGCCACCTAACATGGTTTTGTACAAGTCACATTCCAGCATCTCCCAGTCTTTGCATTCCCTGTGCTTCTGGAGGAGATTCTTTATCCCTGTGGACCATAACCCTTTCATGTGCCTTTCCATGAAAACTAAACGCTCCCTCTTCTGCTCTGGGGACAGCTCTTTACTTTCAGGTGTCACAGTCAGACCTGTCAGCAGAAGGGAGGCCTCAGCTCTGTCAGCATCTTGCTCCTTCAGATTCACATACTGCTCATGTGCCGCTTGCATTGCCTTTGCCATGTACTGAATTTCTTGATGTTCAAGGAGGCGCTGAAAAGTGCTGCTGTCAACCTGATACCCTGTGCTGGTCACAATTAAGAGCACTAACAGTTGCATGTCCTTCTGAGCCCTTTCCTGGAGAGACTGGAGTAAGGAATGAATTGCATGGATTGTACTCCAGGTGGCTTCTATCTTTGCTTTCTGAATGGCAGTAGCAGAGGTTCCTGGTGTGTAGGTGACAGCATGGATGTGCTCCATCATTTGCTGCAATGTCTCCAGGAGCTGTTCAAGCTCAAAGGCTTTGGGAGTTTTGGGAAGGCTGTGCTCAGTCTGGAAGATCCATTGCATAATGAAGGAAGACTTGGGGAAGTTCTTGACAGAATAGATATGAGGATCCAGGAGGCTCCACAACAGTGCCTTGATAGAGGTGGAGTTTTCTGGAGGTGACTCCTGGCAACTCCTCACAGTGTTCACCAGGACCTCCTGCAGGGCTTTGTCCGACAGGCACACCTCGATCCAGACACTGGGGTTCTTGGTTTTTGCATTCAGATCCTCTTTTAGATCCATCAGCTTGAGCAGTTTCCTTTCATCCACTGTCCCCTCCCAGGTCTTCACAAACTCCATGAAATGTCTGGCCTCTTCCACTGCACTGGCCAGTTCCTCTCTAACAGTGCTGTCAATGCTCTGATTCGTCAGTGCTTTGTACGCAGCCCTGAGGGCGCTGCTCATTCGATAGACGGACTGAAAATCCCTCCTGTGATTGCACAGGATGACATCCCACACTGGGATCAGCTGGAAGCCGCGGTCGATAACGCACCACGTTGAGTTATTGGACACAAGCCCTGTCTTCCACTGAGGAAGAGAATCTGTCTCTGAGGGGCCCCCTGTGTTGACCACGTAGAGCTGAATCGCTGTGTGGGAGCTCTCTCTGGTTTTGCCCTCGACAGAGGCCTTTGAGCTGGATTTGGAAGCAGTTGCGGCCACTCCTCCACTGGCCCCAAAGCCGCCGAGACTGGCTCCGACAAAGCTGTTCAGGGCTTCAGATGTTTGTCGCTTCATCTCTTCCTGGAGCTCGTCTCTGAATCCTTCTGTAGACGCCTTCCACCAGAATATTCCTCCAAAGTGGAGGGGACCCTGGTCGATGTGGGACCCAAACCTGTGGAAGAAGCTCTCCAGCAGTTTGGGCTTGTCTTCTTCCCGAGTGAAGCTCAAAAGCTGCTCCATGTCTTGCAGCTCCCGCAGGGCCGCATCCGAGAGGAGAAGCTGATGCCTTTGGAAGAAGCAGGAGGCCAGAGGGATGTACTGGAACTTGGTGATGCAAAAGTAGCTCCACTCAGAGTTGGACTGCTGGGTGTCCTCTGACTGTGAGGAGC
>NW_020925752.1:0-5657 GCF_003984885.1 Neopelma chrysocephalum
GGGGGTTGACCACGCACACCTTGGGCCTGAGGGGGCGGGGTTTGGTCAGAAAGGGGCGTGGTTTTGCTAAAAGGGGTGTGGCTTGAGCCCGTATTGGGATAGAAGCAAAGGGAGGCTAAAAGAGGGTCGAGGTGGGCAGGGCTTAATCAAAGGGGTGTGGTTTAGCCATGAGGGGTGTGGGTTAGCAGCAAAGGGACGTGGCTTAGTAAGAGAGGGGCGTGGCTTAGCAGCAAATAGGCGTGGTTTAGCCAGAAAGGGGCGTGGCTTGCTCACCCCATAGGGAAACATAAGAGGGACTGAAGGAAAGGTCCAGGTGGGCGAGGCCTCGCCGATTGGGCGTGGCTTTCTCCCGGGGGGCGGGACCTCATCTAGGGGGCGTGGTTTTCTCCGGGGGCCGTGGCTTACCAAAACAGCTCCTGGGCCACGATTGGCTTCTGCCACCAGGCCTTGTCCTCGTCTAGGAGAGAAAAGGGGCATGGCCATGGCGAAAGGGGGCGTGGCTCAAAGGGGCGTGGCAGGGATTGGGCGTAGCTCTCACCTGGCAGCAGCATCACCTGGTGGTGGGCGGAGTCGGGCTCCCAGGTGACGCCCAGCTGGAGGCGTGGCTGCTCGGTGGGCGGGGCCTCTGCAGGTCGGGGCAGGTCCAGGAGCTTTGATACCTGTCAAGGTGTGTTGGGAGAGCCACGCCCCCATGCCCCGCCCTAAGCCCCGCCCACCCCAGCCCCACCCTCCTGTTTAGGGGAAAGGATACCCAGGTGTGGCTGGGGCGTGGCCACCCTTCCCCTGAGCGCCACGCCCCTTCCAGGGCGGAGCCATCCAGGGTCGCCGTCAGGTCCGGGCCATCCGGGCTCACCTGGAGGCGCAGAAACGGTTGGGTTTTAACCCAAAATCGGAGCTTTCCCGATCCCCAAAATGGACGTTTTTAGCTCCAAAATATTCAGGGTATCAGGTCTACCTATTAAAGTCAATGGGGTTGAGGGGACAACCGGTCTACCCATTAAAGACAATGGGGCAAAGAGGGCACCAGGTCTAGCCTTTAAAGTAAATGGGGACAAACTGGACATCAGGTCTACCTATTAAAGCCAATGGGACAAATGGGACATCAGGTCTACCCATTAAAGTCAATGCGGATCAATAGGCGATCAGGTCTACCCATTAAAGTCAATGGGGCCAAGGGGACACCAGGTCTACCCATTAAAGTCAATAGGGATAAATAGGTCATCAGGTCTACCCATTAAAGTCAACGGGACTAATGGGACATCAGGTCTACCCATTAAAGTCAAAGGGGCAAACTGGACACCAGGTCTACCCATTAAAGTCAATGGGGATCACTGGGCCATCAGGTCTACCCATAAAGTTTATAATAGAGTCCAGTGATCTCAGTAGGTCAGGCCGCACTGTTTTGGGGGGGGTTTTTTGGGGGAGGGGAGATCCAGGTGTCCAAGGGGTTCACAGATGTACAGAGGGGGGGACCCAGAAGTTTTCTGGGGGTGGGGGGGGAATCCAAGCATCCTGACTCACCACAACAGGGCGGGAGAAGACGACGACCAACGTGGCGTCCTCTCGGTTGACGTACACGCAGATGATCCTCGGCGGGGGGGTGGCTTTTTGGGGGAGACCCCGACATTCAGGGGGTGTCCCCTGGTACCCAGGTGAAGGACCCAGGTCTGAAGGGACCCCCTGTCCCCCCCAAATTACCTCAGGAGAGGATGCAGTGCAGGTAGACCCAGGCACTCTGGTCGGTGGGGTCGGTGAAGACGGGGTTCTGCACCAGCTCCAGCTCTGGGAGGGGCAAAGAGGGTACCCCAATATCTCAGGGGGACCCCAGGGGGCATTTGAGGGGGCTCTGCTGAACCCCCAGTGTGTCCACACAATGTTTTGGGGGAGTTGACAAGGAGGCACCCCAAAAATCCAGGTCATCAGGTCTACCCGTTGGAGTCATCGGGGCAAATGGGACATCAGGTCTACCCATTAAAGTCAATGGGGATAAATGAGCCATCAGGTCTACCCATTGGAGTCAATGGGGCAAATAGGACATCAGGTCTACCCTTTGGATAAAATGGGGCAAACTGGACATCAGATCTACCAATTAAAAGTCTGGAAGTTAATAGGCTATCAGGTCTGCCCACTAAAGTCAATAGGGGTTAATGGGCATCAGATCTACCCATTAAAGTCAACGGGGATAAATGAGCTATCAGGTCTACCCATTAAAGTCAATGGAGATGAGACAACAGGTCTACCCATTAAATGTAATAGGGACAATGGGAAATCAGGTCTACCCATTACTCAGTGAGGCAAATGGGATATCAGGTCTACCCATAAAAGTCAATGGGGATAAGTGAGACCAGGTCTACCTGGGGCAAATAGGACATCAGGTCTACCTATTAAACTAAATGGGGATCAATGAGCTATCAGGTCTACCCATTAAAATCTATGGGGATGAGACATCAGGTCTACCCATTAAACAATGGGGATCAATGGGTGTCCTGGTTGGAACGGCTGGGACCAATTCATCACTGGATGAGTGTAACCCAAACCTGTGTATTCTATAGCCTTCCATGCCATTGCCCAGAAACTGTTGTCAGTAGAGGCCTGCAAGGTGGGAAGATGTTCCTGTCCTCATACCCTTTTATGGAATTCCCTGCTCTGATACCCTTTTATGGAATTCCCCGCTCTGAGGGAGGGACTGAGCACTCCCGCCTGAACTGGAGAATATATAAACTGGGAGTTTCGGAACCTTTTTACCACTCGTGGGATCCAGAGGAAGACTGCAGACCACCGCTCTCAACCAGACTGCAGCTCACCGCTCTCAACCAGACTGAGACCACCACCCTCCGCTAGACTGCAATCACCACTTTCTGACCAGACGGCAGCAGCTCTCCCATCAGCAGGTTTTTTTTCCCTTCTCCCTTTACTTTGGACTCAGGGGGCCAAGGAACACCACTTTTGTTCATGCCCCAGGGTGCTGGGTTATACATTTGGGATTTGTGGGTTAAAACCACTTGTCTGTCTGTATAATTGTACTTATTGCATTATTTTAATAAATTGTTATTCTGACTTATAATCTCTCTTTTGAGTTGAGTTCATTTCCCCTGCTGGTTAACTTTTAAACCAGCACAACACCTATCTACACAATGATGTTAACCTTGTGTCCAGACCTATCCCTTCCCCTGTGTAACCTTTTTGGGGGGGTTTATTCTTTGGGATTTCCAGGGTCTCAGTTTCAGTGGAGCGGATCTTTCCCACCTGGATCTTTGTTAAATCAACTTCAAGATGGCCAATCTGAGCCGCTGCAACCTGGCCCGTGCCAACCTGTGCTGGGCCAGCCTGGAGAGGGCTGACCTGTCAGGCTCTGTGCTGGATGGAAGAGCTGCTGCAGCTTGGGAGGGCTGGGCTTGTGTTAACAGAGAGGAGCTGGAACAAACAGAGCAGTGTAAAACATCGAGTTCTTAAATAGATTCTAGAGTTGTTCTGGTTCCCAAAGCTTTTACACTTCTTCACAGTAATGATTTAATGGGATTGACTGCCAAAGCAGAAATTAAAAGTGTCTTCTTGATTGTCTTTGGTGTTGTTCTTCCGGCTCTCAGTGACTCCTGTCTGTGCCAGTGTGCCAACCTGCCAGGGGGGAAGATGCTGCGCTCCAACGCAGAGGGAGCGTCCCTGAAAGGCTGCAACTCTGAGGACCCATCAGGTCTTAAAGCTCATCTGGAAGGTAAGAAGCTTTTGCCTTGTGAATCTGTGCCAACTGAAGCCTGTGTTTGTACATTTCTATGGCCCAGAAAAGTTCCAGCTGTGGTTTGTAGAATCCTGAGAAGGGCCCACAAGGGCTGCACTGAGTCTGTGACCATCTCAGCCCGAAATCCCCTTGTCCTCCTCCAATTCACACAGCTCTGAGGCAGCACCAGTGTGGAGCTGCTGTGTTTCTGACTGGTTTTCCTCCCAGAACTCCTTTTTGTGTGTGTTCCAGGTGTCAACCTGAAAGGAGTGGCCATGGAGGGCAGTCAGATGACAGGAATTAACCTCCGAGTTGCAGCGCTGAGAAACGTTAAACTAAAGAACTGTAACCTCAGGGGAGCAACGTTGGCTGAAACTGATTTGGAAGTGAGTTGGGATTCATTTTCCATCCTATTCCTTCCTATCCTAAAGTCAGCTGGTAATTTGGGGGATTGCTGGCTTTTGGCTGACCTCTCCAGCTTCGGAGTACAATGGAGTTCAGGTAAATGGACTTCAAGTAAAGCTTTGAACAGAGTTCTGGGTGCATTCCATTGACACTTCTTTTGCTTTTCCCCTTCAGAATCATGACCTTTCAGGTTGTGACCTTCAGGAAGCCAATTTGAGGGGCTCTGATGTGAAAGGAGCCATCTTTGAAGAGATGCTGACCCCCTGCACATGTCCCAGAGCGACAGATAGGGAAGAGAACACATCAAAGGGGAAGGAATCCAAACATTTGTTGTGACTTTCTTCACCTCCTCCCCTTCCTGAGTTAAAGGAATGGTTGTTGGACAACTTCCATTTGCAGTAGTGCCTAAGTAGACTCTTTCTGATCACTTTTGGGGAGGGAATTTTTGTTTCGGAGGTGGAAAGAGAGAGTTTCTCCCTTTGTGAAGAGAGTGAGGAAGTGGGGCTGGTTCTGAAAGCAGAAAGTGGGGCTGGTTTGGGGGGGAGGGTTCAAGACTTTCATTGTTTAGCATTGCTTCACTTTGGAATGCTGCAATATGAATAGAAAATATTATTGCTGTATAGTAGCAAAGAAAGTTGAGGTTTACAGGTAGACAAGTGGATTTACAGTCAGTGTCTTCATTCCTGCAGGGTGTTCATGCCAGGGGTGGTCACACAGTGCCCACAGGACGTGTTCAGGTCTCTGCTGGGGTGGAAACAGTGGGGAACTGTCCTCAGAGGTCCTAAATTGCTGTGGAGTAGTTGGAGTGCAGGGTTAGAGCAGCTTTATCACCTCAAATGTGCAGAGGAAGCTGCTGCCCCTGCAGGGACCTGCCCACAGCCCGGATTGAGTTCCCCCTGGGAGATCCCTGGGCAGCAATGGGATGTCTTAGTTAATGCTCTGCAAAGGAGTGTGAAATTGCACTCTCAATCCCAGCTGGGAAGAAAAATTCCCCTGCTTCCCCATGTCCTGACCACTCCAGACTGGAGTTCCTGTAGCCTTTTCCTTCTTTCTTGGGAATTCAATGGACAGAGGAAAACACAGAACTGACCCCAAAGCAGAGAGAAGCTCTGGGGCCACAGCACCTGCTCCCCCCTTTTCTCATCCCTTCAGTAGTGAAGAAATGGCCCTGTTTCCCCTCAATGTACTATGCAAATCCTCCTTGAAAGCATGGGCATAATCCCATTTGCCAGCCAGATCCACTTTGGGCTGCTTCAAGTGGCTGTAAAAGCATCTTGCCTGGGGCCAAGTGCCCCTTGCACACTTGCTTTACCTGTGGAAAAAAGCAGGGAAAGCTGTTTTTTGTGTGAGCACCCTTTGTGTCTCAGTGTTTGTGATCTTGGGAATCCTCTCGAACCTGGAACAGTGGCAGATTATCTGTTGTCGTAAGATATGTAGGTGGAGATTGTTTTGATATGTGTTTAAATCTTCCTTAAAAATGCAACTGATAGAAAACAGTGTAAAAAAAAAAAAAAAGGAAAAAAAAGAAAAAAGCAAA
>NW_020925752.1:5757-7338 GCF_003984885.1 Neopelma chrysocephalum
AAAAAAAAAAAAAGAAAAAAGAAAGAGAAAAGAGGAAAAAAAAAAGAGAGAAAAACTAAAAAACCCAAAAAACGTATTATCCTCACTCACATAGCCAAGGGCCGCTATGATCCGCCACAAGGACTACAACTCCCATGGTGCTCCGCGCAAGGCGCAGGCGCGGCGGCGGGCGTGCGGGGGCGTGGCCAGGCGCTGATTGGCTGCGGCCGTGTTCGCTAAACGCGGTGCGCGCGCAGAGCGCCCTGTTGGCTGCTGGGAATTCATGATGGCGGCGCGGCCTGCTTTTGTCTGTGAGACCTGGTGGAGGGTGCGGGAAAGCGGGGCTCTGGGGATCCCCTCGGGGGCTGCGGGGAGCGCGGCTGTGGGTGGAAAGGCTGGAGGGCTCGGGAGGGTTTAACGCGGGGGGGTTCGGGGGTTCCCGAGGGTCAGAGCGCAGGGCCTTGGAACCCTCTCGGGGGCCGCGGGGTCCGGGAGGCCTCCCAAGAACCTGGATGTTCCATTCGGGTCTTCAGAAAGTCCTTCGGAAAAAAAATTCAAAACCACCCAACCAAAAAAAGAACCCTAAAAAAAGGAAAAGTGAGAAAAAGATGAAGGAAAAACTGCAAGGGCCAGGATGATTTGATTGCTTTGCTTCAGTTTTTCCTTGCTCTCCTCCTGCTCAGATTCTTTGCTCCCTTCCTTTACAGAAAGCTCTTCTGCTGTTTTGAGGTTTTGGGGTCCCTTAGGGGCTTTTAGGGGTCCCTGAGGAGGTTTTAGGGGGTCTGTGAGGGGATTTGGTTTTGCGAAGGGACTTAGGGGGAGATTGAAGGTCCCTGAAGGGGTTTGGGAATCCCTGAGGGAGTTTTGGAGTCTCCGAGGGAATTGGGAGGTCCTGGGGGACTTGGGGGGGGTCTTTGAAGAAGTTTTATGGGTTTCTAGGGGGATTTAATAAGTCCCAGAGGGTTTTGAGGGTCCCTGAGGAGGTTTTTGGGGTCCCTGAAAGGGCCTGGGGGTTCCAGGTGGGTTTTGCAGGTCACTGAGAAGGTTTAGGGGATCCGGGGGGGGAGTGAGATCTCTGAGGGGATTTGTGGGGTCCTTGAGGAGGTTTGGATGGGTCCAGAGGTGGCTTTCTGAGGGGATTTCAGGGGTTTTGAGAGGATTTTATGGGGTCTCTGTGTCGGCGGACCGACCCCAGGGAAAGGGGATCCCAATTCCCCCCCTGAACCCCAGAGACCCCCAAAACTCATCACACAGACACCCCAAAGGAAGGGGGACCCAGGGGTCCCCTGAAGCCCAGCAGTGGGGTTCAGGGGATCTCCCAGCCCCCAGGAGAGGGGTCCTGGGGGTGCCCCCAAAAGTCCAGGGGGAAGATGTACCACATCCGGGTAAGGGGATCCCAGTGCCCCCAGTATATCCCAGTGACCTCCTAGTAACTCCCAGTATATCCTAGTGACCTCCTAGTAACTCCCAGTATGGCCCAGTAACCTACCAGTGTCCCCCTGTGTGTCCTGGTAATCCCCCAGTAACTCCTCAGGCCCACCCAGTGTCTTCTGGTAATCCCCCAGTGTGTCCCAAGTATCCCCCAGTAATCTCCCAGTGCCC
>NW_020925753.1:0-1520 GCF_003984885.1 Neopelma chrysocephalum
GGGGGGGGTTGGAAGGGCTGGAGGAGATTTGAAGGAATCTGGGGGGGTTGGATGGGGATTTGGGGGGGTTTGGGGGTCTTTGGGTGTATTTGGGGGAGATAAAACAGGTTTTGGGGGCATTGGGGCATCAAAGGATCTGTGGGGGGAGGGGATAAAAGGGAAAATGGGGGTTAGGAGATATTTGGGGGGGGGTAAAGGGGCCTGGGGGGGAAAGGAGGGGCTGCACCAAGAGCAGGTGAATCCTGAGGCCCCACTGGTGTCCCCAAGACCCTCTTGGTGTTCCCAGTTCCCCCCTGACACCTCGAGACCCCCCTGGTGTCTCCAATGTTTCCAGGGCCTCCCCATAGACCCAACTCCCCCCTTTGGCACCCCCAATTCCACTGTCCCCAAACCCTTCCCCACCATCCCCAAACCCCATCCCTGATGTCCGCAACCCTTCATCTCACTCCCGGAGCCCCCCCTGGACCCTCTGACCACAAAAACATCCCCCCTTCCTGCCACGCTCACAGAAAGGCCAAGGGCATCTGGGGACACACTGGGGACAGTTGGGGGGCTTTGGGGGGGCACTGGGGGATACTGGGACACACTGGGGGGAACCAGGGGGCACTGGGAGGACTGGGGGGTTACTGAAGGATACTTGCAGAGACTGGGGGGGAACTGGGGCACACTGGCAGAGAACTGGGGAGTTACTGGGGAATTACCAGGACACACGGGGCGACACTGGCAGGTTACTGGGCCATACTGGGGGTTACTGGGTGCTCACTGGAGGATCACTGGGCCATACTGGGGGGCAGTGGGAGGTCACTGGGACATACTGGCTGGTCACTGAGGGGGTTACTGGGCTGTACTGAGGGTCACTGGGAGGTCATTGGGATATACTGGGGGCACTGAGATCCCCTTACCTGGATGAGGTACATCTCCCCCCCCGGATTTTAGGGGGGCATCTCTAGGACCCCTCCCCCGGGAGCTGGGGGACCCCCTGAACCCACTGCTGGGCTTTAGGGGACTCTCCAAAACCCCCTCAAAACTCCAGAAATCCCCTCAAAAATCCACCCCTCCACCCATCGAAACCTCCTCAAGGTCCCCTCAACCCCCCTGAGAGAACTCATCCCAACCCCCCCCGGACCCTTTAAACCATCTCAGTGACCCCCAAAACCCACCTGGGACCCCCCAAGCCCATTCAGGGACCCCCCAGTCCCCCTCATGGACCCTCAAAACCGTCTAGGACCCATTAAACCCCCTAGAGACCCCAAAACTGCCTAAAAGGTCCCCGCAAAGCCCCCCAGGACACCCAAACCTCCTCAGAGATTGGAGGTACAAACCAATACAGAGCAGAACAGACCAGTACAAACCAAGACAGACCAGGACTTCCTCATTGCTCCCCAGATCTCTCCTGGAGCTGGGACACGTTGTCCTGGGACACCTGAGCCCCCCCCAGTGCCCTCCCAGTACAGCCCAGTGCCCCCAGTACAGCCCACTGTGCTCCTGTCCCAGGGTGCCGAGTGATCCCTCTTTGGGGG
>NW_020925753.1:1620-5801 GCF_003984885.1 Neopelma chrysocephalum
GGGGGAGATATGAAGGGATCTGGGAGTGTTGGATGGGGATTTGGGGGTCTTTGGGGGAGTTAAAACAGGTTTTGGGGATATTGGGGCATCAAAGGGATCTGTGGGGGGAGGGGATTAAAGGGAAAATGGGGGTTAGGGGATATTTGGGGGGGTTAAAGGGGCCTGGGGGGGAGAGGAGGGGCTACACCAAGAGCAGGTGAATCCTGAGGCCCCACTGGTGACACCAAGATCCTCTTGGTGTCCCCAGTTCCCCCTTGACACCCCGAGACCCCCCCAGTGTCTCCAATGTCCGCAGGGCCTCCCCATAAATCCAACTCCCCCCTTTGGCACCCCCAATTCCACTGTCCCCAAACCCCTCCCCACTGTCCCTATCCCTCCATCTCACTCCAGGAGCCCCCCCCAAACCCTCTGACCACAAAAATGCCTTCTCCCCCACACTCACAGAAAGGCCAAGGGCATCTGGGGATACGTTGGGGGGCTTTGCAGGGCACTGGGGGATTACTGGGGGATACTGGAACACACTGGGGGGAACCAGGGGGCACTGGGAGGGACTGGGGGGGAACTGAGGGACGCTGGGAGGGCACTGGGAGGGACTGGAGGTGAACTGGGGCACACTGGGGGGCACTGGCACAGAATTGGGGAGTTACTGAGGGATTACCAGGACACACGAGGAGACACTCAGAAGTTACTGGGCCATACTGGGAGTTACTGGGTGCTCACTGGAGGATCACTGGGCCATACTGGGGGGCAGTGGGAGGTCACTGGGACACACTGGGTGGTCACTAGGGGGGGTCACTGGGATATACTAGGGTCTAGGGATCCCCTTACCCAGATGTGGTACTTCTCCCACCCTAGATTTTGGGGGGCATCACTGGGACCACTTGGGCTAAACCACTATTGGGCTTTAGAGGGACCCCACAAAATCCCCTCAAAACCCCTTAAATCCCCCCCTCGACCCACTGCAACCTTCTCAAGGTCCCCTCAAATCCCCTCAGAGACCTCATCCCTCCCCAGCACCCCCTAAACCCTCTCAGTGACCCGTAAAACCCACCTGGGACCCCCCAAGCCCATTCAGGGACACCCCAGTCCCCCTCAGGGACCCTCAAAACCCTCTGGGACCCATTAAACCCCCAAAACTGCCTAAAAGGTCCCCGCAAAACCCCTCAGGACCCCCAAAGCTCCTCAGAGACCCCCAAAGCCCACCTGGGACCCCCCAGATCTCCTCAGAGACCCACAAACTTCTTCAGGGACCTTCAACCTCCCTCCTGAGTCCCCTCAGGACACCGAACCCCCTCAGAGACCCCTCAAAACGTCCCCGGGAACCCCCGAACTCCTCCGCTAAGCCTCCACGAGACCTCCAGCCCTTCCACCCACAGCCGCGCTCCCCGCAGCCCCCGAGGGGACCCTCAGAGCCCCGCTCTTACCGAAGCCCCCGCCAGCTCACACAGTTCAGCGCAGCGACCGCCGCCCCCTCCGCTGCCGCTTTCCCGCGGCCAACATGGCGCTGGCTCTGCCCGCCCTCCGCCTGGAGAGACCCCCCCGCGCGGGGCGGGGGCGTGGCTGGGGGCGGGCGGGGGCCGTGTCCGCGCGCTGATTGGCTGCGGGGCGGGTCAGTCCAGGCGGTGCGCGCGCAGAGCGGGCGCCATGTTGGCTGCCGGGAATCCGTGCTGGCGGCGGGGTCTGCATTGAGCTGTGTGAGCTGGCGGGGGGGGCGGCGAGAGCGGGGTCTGGGGATCCCCTCGGGGGCTGCGGGGAGCGCGGCTGTGGGTTGGAGGGCTCGGGAGGGTTTAGCGGAGGAGTTCGGGGGTTCCCGGGGACGTTTTGAGGGGTCCCTGAGGGGGTTCGGTATCCTGAGGGAATCACGGGGGAAATTAAAGGTCCCTGAAGGGGTTTGGGAGTCTCCGAGGGAGTTTTGGTTTCTGAGAAGATTTGGGGTGTCCCAGGTGGGCTTTGGGGGTCTGTGAGGAGGTTTGGGTGTCCTGGGGGGCTTTGCGGGGATCTTTTCGGCAGTTTTGGGGTCTCTAGGGGGTTTAAGGGGTCCCAGACGGTTTTGAGGGTCCCTGAAGGGGATTGGGGGGGACTTGAATGGGCTTGGGGGATCCCAGGTGGGTTTTGCGGGTCACTGAGAGGGTTTAGGGGGTGCTGGGGAGGGATGGGGTCTCTGAGGGCATCTGAGGGGACCTTGAGGAGGTTTTAAAGGGTCGAGGGGGGCATTTCAGGAGTTGTGGGGGGATTTTGTTGGGTCCCCTAAAGCCCAACAGTGGGGTTTAGGAGGTCTCCCAGCCCCCAGGGGAGGGGTCCTAGTGATGCCCCCCAAAATCCGGGGAGGGAGATGTACCACATCTGGGTAAGGGAATCCCAGTGCCCCCAGTATATCCCAATGACCTCCCAGTGACCCTCAGTACAGCCCAGTAACCCCCTCAGTAACCACCCAGTATGTCCCAGTGACCTCCCACTGCCCCCAAGTATGGCCCAGTGATCCTCCAGTGAGCACCCAGTAACCCCCAGTATGGCCCAGTAACCTCCCGGTGTCCCCCCGTGTGTCCTGGTAATCCCCCAGTAACTTCCCAGTTCTCTGCCAGTGTCCCCCAGTGTGCCCCAGTTCAACTCCAGTCCCACCCAGTGCCTTCCTAGCATCCCTCAGTAACTCCCCAGTCCCTCCCAGTGCCCCCTGGTTCCCCCAGTGTGTTCCAGTATCCCCCAGTAATCACCCAGTGCCCCCCAAAGCCCCCCAACTGTCCGCAGTGTGTCCCCAGATGCCCTTGGCCTTTCTGTGAGTGTGTGTGGGGGGGCGTTTTTGGTGTCAGAGGGTCCAGGGGGGGCTCCTGGGGTGAAATGGAGGGTTGGGGACATCAGGGATGGGGAGTGGGAACAGTGGGGAGGGGTTTGGGGACAGTGGAATTGGGGGTGCCAAGAAGGGAATTGGGGCCATGGAGAGGCCCTGGGAACATTGGAGACACTGAGGGGGTCTCGAGGTGTCAAGGGGGGAACTGGGCATACCAAGACTGTCTTGGGGACACCAGGGGGGGTCTCAGGACTCACCTGCTCTTGGTGCAGCCCCTCCTTTCCCCCTCTCAGGCCCACTTAACCTCCCCTAAATGTCCCCTAACCTCCATTTTCCCTTTAATCCCCTCCCCCCACAGATGCCTTTGATGCCCCAATGCCCCCAAACCCCATTTTAACTCCCCCAAATGCACCCAAAGCCCCCCAAATCCCCATCCAACACCCCCCACATCCCCCCAGATCTCCCCAAGCCCCCCCCTCAAATCCCTTCCAACCCCTCCCCCCAAAGAGGGATCACCCGGCACCCTGGGACAGGAACACAGTGGGCTGTACTGGGGGCACTGGGCTGTACTGGGAGGGCACTGGGGGGGCTCAGGTGTCCCATGACAACGTGTCCCAGCTCCAGGAGAGATCTGGGGAGCAGTGAGGAGGTTCTGGTCTGTCCTGGTCTGTCCTGGTCTGTATTGGTTTGTACCCCCAATCCCCAAAGCCCCTCCCCAGCTCCCCCAGGACCCTCCCGCACCCCAAAGCCCCCAGGCCCCTGACTTGGTCCTGCTGCCCCTTGAGCATCTGCAGCTCCTGCAGAACCAGGCATTTCTTTGCTCCCCACAGGGTGGTTCCCACCCCCAGAATGGAATCTGGAGGCAGCAGGATGTGCACAGTGCTCCCATTTCCTACAGTGCAAAGGGGCTGCAGGGAATGATTCCCCTGCTCTTGCAGATCTGCCAAAACCTGCAGGGCACAGAAGTGGGGGCTTCAGGAATTTGCTGGCCTTGGGAGTGGAGCTCACAGGGTATTGAGAGGAACATATCCCTCAAATACAATCTCTGTGCATACACAATATCTGTCTGGAGAGGCAGATAAAGCAATAATCAGATATATTTTGTATCATATATATGGCACATATTCTATAGAATCCATCCTTAGGTGTTGTATGATAGATCTGTGAGATATTACAAATAATAAGCAATAATAAGGCAAGTGTCCTCCTTAGGGACACACACTTCAGAAGGGAACTTGCACTTGACCCCCCTCTCTCTTCAGCTTTGAGCCCCCTGGTGCCACAGAGGGGGACAGAGCTCCTGTGGAACATTCTATTCCACTGACACAGAGCAAGGAATAAACCCAAACTATTGCCTGGGTTTGTTCCCTGGGGGTCTCTGCAGCAGCAAGCCCAG
>NW_020925754.1:0-1802 GCF_003984885.1 Neopelma chrysocephalum
CCCCCCCGCCAGCTCACACAGCTCAATGCAGACCCCGCCGCCAGCACAGATTCCCGGCAGCCAACATGGCGCCCGCTCTGCGCGCGCACCGCCTGGACTGACCCGCCCCGCAGCCAATCAGCGCGCGGACACAGCCCCCACCCGCCCTCCGCCGTGCGCGGTGCATTGTAGGAGTTAAAGTAGCCGCGCGCTGATTGGCTGCCGGGTGGGTCAGTAAAGGCGGCGCGCGCGCAGAGCGCCCTGTTGGCTGCCGAGAATCCGTGATGGCGGCGGGGCCTCCCTTTGTCTGTGAGACCTGGCGGGGGGACGGCGAGAGCGGGGCTCTGGGGATCCCCTCGGGGGCTGCGGGGAGCGAGGCTGTGGGTGGAAAGGCTGGAGGGCTCGGGAGGGTTTAGCGCGGGGGGTTCGGGGGTTCCCGAGGGTCAGAGCGCAGGGCCGTGTAACCCTCTCGGGGGCCGCGGGGCCCGGGAGGCCTCCCAAGAACCCGGATGTTCGATTCGGGTCCTCAGAAAGTCCTTCGGAAAAAAAAATTCAAAACCACCCAACCAAAAAAAGAACCCTAACAGAAGAAAAAGTGAGAAAAAGATGAATGAAAAACTGCAAGGGTCAGGATGATTTTATTGCTTTGCTTCAGTTTTTCCTTGGTCTTCTCCTTCTCAGATTCTCTGCTCCCTTCCTTTACAGAAAGCTCTTCTGCTGTTGTGTGATTTTGTGGTCCCTTAGGGACTTTTAGGGATCCCTGAGGAGGTTTTGGGGGTCTCTGAGGGGGTTTGGTGTCCTGAGGGGACTTAGGGAGGAGGTTGAAGGTCCCTGAATGGGTTTGGGAATCCCTGAGGGAGTTTTGGAGTCTCCGAGGGAATTGGGAGGTCCTGGTAGGCTTGCGGGGGGGGTGTCTTTGAAGGAGTTGTGTGGGTTTCTAGGGGGATTTCAGAAGTCCCAGAGGGTTTTGAGGGTCCCTGAGGGGTTTTTTGGGGTCCCTGAAAGGGCCTGGGGGGTCCGAGGTGGGTTTTGCAGGTCACTGAGAGGGTTTAGGGGGTCCTGGGGGGAGATGAGGTCTCTGAGGGGATTTGTGGGGTCCTTGAGGAGGTTTCGATGGGTCCAGAGGAGGATTTCTGAGGGGATTTTATGGGGTCTCTGTGTTGACAGACCGACCCCAGGGAAAGGGGATCCCAATTCCTCCCCTGAACCTGAGAGACCCCCAAAACTCAGCAGACAAAGACCCCACAGGGAGGGGTGCCTGGGGGTCCCCTAAAGCCCAGCAGTGGGTTCAGGGGCTTCCCCAGCCCCCAGGAGAGGGGTCCTGTGGGTGCCTCCAAAAATCCAGGAGGAGAGATGTACCACATCCGGGTAGGGGGATCCCAGTGCCCCCAGTATATCCCAGTGACCCTCAGTATGGCCCAGTAACCCCCTCAGTGACCAGCCAGTGTGTCCCAGTGACCTCCAACTGCCCCCCAGTATGGCCCAGTGATCCTCCAGTGAGCATCCAGTAACCCCCAGTATGGCCCAGTAACCAGCCAGTGTTCCCCCGTGTGTCCTGGTAATCCCCCAGTAACTCCCCAGTCCCTCCCAGTGCCCCCTGGTTCCCCCCAGTGTGTCCCAGTATCCCCCAGTAATCCCCCAGTGCCCCACAAAGTCCCCCAATTTTCCCCAATGTGTCCCCAGATGCCCTTTGGCCTTTCTGTGAGCGTGGGGGGGGGGCATGTTTTTGGTCAGAGGGTCCGGGGGGGCTCCTGGGGTGAGATGGAGGGTTGGGGACATCAGGGGTGGGGTTTGGGGACAGTGGGGACAGTAGGGAGGGGTTT
>NW_020925754.1:1902-2203 GCF_003984885.1 Neopelma chrysocephalum
TTTTTGGTCAGAGGGTCCGGGGGGGCTCCTGGGGTGAGATGGAGGGTTGGGGACATCAGGGGTGGGGTTTGGGGACAGTGGAATTGGGAGTGTCAAGGAGGGAACTGGGGACACCAAGAGGGTCTTAGGGACACGAGGGGGGTCTCAGGACTCACCTGCTCGTAGGGAAGCCCCTCCTGTCCCCCCTCTAGGCCCCATTAACCCCCCTAAATATCCCCCAACTCCCCTTTTTTTCCTTTAATCCCCTTCCCCCCAGATACTTTTGACCCCCCCAATGCCCCCAAGACCCTTTTAACTCCCC
>NW_020925754.1:2303-2942 GCF_003984885.1 Neopelma chrysocephalum
CAGGTGTCCAAGGACAACATGACCCAGCTCCAGGAGAGATCTGGGGAACAGGGAGGAGGTACTGGCCTGTGCTGGTCTGTCCTGGTTTGTACCCCCAATCCCCAAAGCCCCTCCCCAGCTACCTCAGGACCCTCCTGGACCCCAAAGCCCCCCAGGCCCCTGAGTTGGTCCTGCTGCCCCTTGAGCATCTGCAGCTGCTGCAGAACCAGGCATTTCATCAGCAAATGTGCAGCTGACACCAAGCTGGGGGTGTGTTGATGTGCTGGAAGGCAGGAGGGCTCTGCAGAAGGACCCTATCCACAGGGTGATAGAGATATCTGTCCTTATATATCTGCAAGGTTAGTCTGTAAATGTGCGGTGTTAGAAAAGCAGGATAAGTTCTGGGCTGGTTGTAGAAAGAGAAAGAAGCCCAGAGGCCAGTGCAAGCAGGCAGCCCTCAGCTTGCACATCATGTCCCCTCCCTGCAGGTTCCTGTCCTTGAGCCCAGGCCCTGAGGTGAGGCTGAGAAGTGGCGCGGAGGTGAGCCCAGAGCTGTCCCTGAGGCGAGCCTGAGAATAGGTGCAAGGCAGAGGTGCTGCTGAGGAAGGAGACCTCCATGGTGGGGAAGAGAAAAAAGCTCTGAGTGCCTATCCCCGAGAA
>NW_020925755.1:0-3899 GCF_003984885.1 Neopelma chrysocephalum
AGCAGCAAAAGGAGGAGCAAGGGAAACCTCCATTCTTTCTTGGATTCAGCAGGGAATGTAGTTAACAAAGCTCAACTCCCAGGACAGGATTTCCTCAGTGTTCCCACAGCCCCGGGTGTCATCAGCACTGGGCCCCCCCGTTTTGGGAGGGGATGAGCGGAGGGATATGTGAGGAGCTTCCAGGGTGGACCGAGCCCATCCCCGGGGCATCAGGACGCCGAGCACTGGAGAGGGGATGGATGAGGCCGTGGCTGGGTAGATCAGGGTGGGCAGGCAGCCCTAGTGCCATCGTTCGCTCTTCCCCCAAAGTAATCAATGGATTAGGAAATCCTCGTGTTGCCCGCCAGAGGGGGCCGAGTCCTTGTTTGATTGTTTTCTTTCCTAATCAGCTCCCAAAATAAAGCTTAACTAACAGAGTACTTTGCCCTGTAACTGTGCAAGGTCCAAACAGAGGGTGGCAGCAGTCCTGGGAGGGCAGAAGAAGCTTGGAGAAGTGACAAGTGGCAGGAGCTGTGCCTCTAAAGTGCTTCTCTGAAGAAAAGACAAGGAGGATATCAGTCATCCCCACAGTGATCCCTGTGTTTCTACATACCTTCTGCAGCAAGAAAATCCATTTAGACATGTTCCAATCCAGTAATATGGCCAACGACATATCACTGGGAAGCAGCATCCGTTTCAGACCTCACAAGGATCACCTGTGCTTGGAATGAAGGGCTGACCTGCCCAGCAGAAAGAAAAGAGTCATTGACCATGAAAATAAACAAAAGGGAATGCTTTCTCTTTCTCTTCTCAAATTCCTCTCTCTCTAATCCCCTCACCCCTTACCTGCAGCCCCTTGGAGCATCAAGAGGAGGAAAACCGGGAGCTGTTAAAAGATCTTCATGGCCGCAGTGGAATGTGAATTCTTAACCTGTAATGAGCAGAGAACACAAGGTCAAATGACCTTAGCATTGCTTTGGGTATGTATTCAGACTAGAAACTCTTGGACTCCCTTCCAATCTAAATTATTCTTGGATTATATTGTGTTTAGATGTTGGACTTTTGTTGTTTGTTTGTTTTGTTTTGTTTTAATATTATTGACATTATTGCACTGAAAAATGATATTCCAGTTGTGTTCAACCACAGACAAGTTATCTGGTACCAACACAGACCCCTGAATTATTCACCTTCAGCCTACTTTAGCTCACCAAGTGTTCAGAGACTCAGCCAACCATAATCTTTAGGAAAGTCTAAAAAAGTTATCTGTATCATAGGAAGAAATTCTTTACTCAGAGGATGGTGAACCAGCAGAACAAGTTGCCCAGAGAAGCTGTGGCTGCCCCTGGATCCCTGGAAGTGTTCAAGGCCAGGTTGTATGAGGCTTGGAGCAACCTGGGATAGTGAAAAGTGTCCCTACCCATGGCAAGGAGCTGGAACAAGGTGGTCCTTGAGGTCTTTTTCAACCCAAACTGTTCTGTGATTCTATGGTCACTGGAACATCAAGTAAGGTGGAAATTTAAAATATTGCTGGATTTCAGGCAAGATACATAGCTCAGACTGCAGCTCTGAACTGCTGTGCTGTCTGGATGCCTGTTGTGTGGGACGACAGATATTTCTAAACTGGCAAGGCCTCTGACTGATGCCTGAAGTGAAGCTTTTCTTGTGTCTGTTCCTCTTGGAGGTCAGCAAACACATTTTCCTCCCGCAAGCCCTGTAAGCACCCAACCCGTGGTTCTGTAGAACACGCTCGGCACAGATGCACTCACTGGAGTAATGAGAAGGAAGGGGTTAATCCCAGCAAAATACTTGTTAGACTTGAGATTAACGAAAGGAAAAGAAGTTATATAGATAAAGAGGTGAGGGTGCCTCTTCAGAACCAGGCAGAGTTACCAGTGCAGGAGCTGGAGGATCAGTGCTGCTCTGTCCGTCTGTTCTCCTCTGGGTGCACCGGCCCCAAACTTGGGGATGTGACAGCACAGTCATGGGCCAATGAAAAAAAGCCTTTTCTGGCCAAAATTTCTCCTGAATGTCAGTTTCTTCCAAGGAGAAATGAAGGTCCACTTTGAGACTGCTTTCACCACAAAGCCCCTGATCTTTGTGCAACCCATCTTGGACCATCCAAGTTTGTGTGTGAGACCACAGGGTTGCATAAAATACCTGGGAACATGCAGTGACTGCTCCTTCTGGTCCTGCAGAATCATGGAATGGTTTGGGTTGGAAGGGACCTTAAATCTCATCCAGTTACAATGCCTTGCCATGGGCAGGGACAGCTTCCACTATCCCAGGTTGCTCCAAGCCCCATCCAACCCGGCTTTGAACGCTTCCAGGGATGGGGAAGCCACAATTTCTCTGGGCAACCTGTGCCAGGGCCTCACCACCCTCACAGGATGTAATCATTGTTCTGCCTTTAGTGTGCAGCTTTGTTGTCTAAGTTGCAGTCACTGCATGGTCATTGTTTCACTTCCTAACATTTTGTCCTTTTTATAATAGATGTGTGGCTTGAAAAAGCAAGATGGACTTGCAGGGAAATTATATAGGGAAGAAGGGTAATTTTCTGGATGGGGTGGTGCTGGAGAAGGGAGCTGAGTGACACCAGGTTTTATGGACAATAACTGCACTGGTGATGTTGGGTTGGAGCAGGAGTGTCCAGATTATAGATTCTTTCCGTGAAAGAAAAAACTAGGCTTGCTTTAAGATGATCTTTGAAGTCCCTTCTAACCTAAACCATTCTATGATCCTATGATTCTTAAAAGATGCTGGAACTATTCCTGATTCAGGCAACCCAAATACTGCAGCAGCCCAGAACTTGTGTGAGCTGCTGCTGCTGCTCTTAAATTGAGTCGTACGTCTAAAAATGCTTAAAACCACCTTGGACTAAAGGAAGAGGAGGAGCCTCAAACTACTGTGAAGTCCTGGAGTCCTGAATTTGCAACAACTGTGTCCTTGAGACAATGTCCTACTCCAATAAAAATAAATATGTAAGAGAATAGGTGTTGCTGGCAGTGTCACCAGCTTCTACTTTCTAGAGCTTCTTGGCCATGAAACCAGGAGGACCAGAAACCCTGCTGCCCAGGAGGGATGCCAAAATTGGGTAAGGAAGGGCACAGGAATGGGCTGTTTCTCTCTGTAGGACTCTTTATGAATGATTTTAAGATATCTCAGGGCTGGGAATATCTTCCTCGAGACCAAATATCAGCTTTATAGCTGCCTGAGTGCCCTGAAAGGAAAGGCAGCTCAGATGTCCACCTTCAGGTTATCTAAATCTAGGGTTTGCTCCTGGCTGAGTAAATTCCATGTGGGATAAATCATGGCTTTGCAGTCAGTGAGACACAGATAAACGTTAATGCTGCTCTGGAGATGTACAGCCGAATTTCTGCTCTCTGGTTCTCCAGGCAGCACTTTTATCCTTGTATTTCAGGGGCTTTGGAAGCAGCTGGCTTGTTTGTTGGTGTCCTTGCTGAGGTGGAAGTCTCTGAGGTGGGAGAGGTGCAGCCCAGCCCCGATTCCTGGAGGGAGCGGGGGCAGCTCCCTCCGCTTTGCTGCTCAAAACATCTGGCAGCAGGTTGGATTTCCAGGCAGGTTTTGGCCAACTCAGGTCCGGGCAGGTTTCCACAGGGCTGTCCAAGGCCACTGAATGGACAGCAGGACTGTTCCTGGATGGATTTTATTGCAAATTGTGGAGGTGCTGTGAGGACAAACATTGGGCAATCGTACCAAAGGTCTGTCGTCCTTCCTGTCATTTGCACAGAGGACACTGGAGGAAGAGGATGGCAGAGAAAAAGTGAAGGATCCTTATGATCTCAAGTTGCCTGTGGACATCCCATCGTCAGAGGTAAGATGTGGCATGATGGAGGTGATATATGGACACACAGGGTTTAACCCAGTAGCTTTCACACTGTAATCTAGGGTGATTTGGGGTG
>NW_020925755.1:3909-5708 GCF_003984885.1 Neopelma chrysocephalum
TAGAATATGTCTAAGTTTAAATAAACAATTATTAAATTAATATCCTGACTATTCCCGAGTAAAGCACAGATTAGACTCTTTGGATTAGTCTTATCTATTTGCATATTTTTCAGTGAGGATAAAATATAAAGCAGTTTAGAAAATTCAGCCCTTATTTCTCTTAGAATATTTGTAAATTATAAATATATACTTGCATATATGCAGGCATACAAATATATATATATATTGGTACACACACACATATATATATATACACACACATATATATACGCATATATGTGCTTGCAAATGTTGTCTGTACAAAAGAAAGATGTGATTTTTGGGGCTCCACACAGTATCTTTTGCAGCACAGCAAAGAAAGGAAACTGAATATTTCAGCTGTCAAAATGCTTTCAGGTTACAGTATTACAATATTAATTGATTTGCATTATTCTTTAATTACATGTATTTAACTGGCAAGAAACAGGTCAGGAAAATGCATCACTTCTGTATTCTTGAGTAGCTAAAATAATATTTAGAGTTATTTTGGAGTTAATAGGGTAATAAAAATAACAGTTTAATTATAATATTAAGATATTTAAAGTAAGTTTTCCATCAAATATAACAACAAATAAAATTAATTAGTTGAAGATCTTATCCCAGTCCTGATTCATATTGGAGGTTGTACACTTGGGGCAGGTGGCACAGTCACAAAGTGGGAAAAGAGAAGGAAAGAATCATTTTATGCTATTTCAAGTTGCTTTTCAGGAGGTGACCCCAAAAGCTCAGTTCAGAGCTCTGTGCCTCGAAGAACTCATTTATGCATTTAAATAATCACAGTGTCTATTTTTGCCTCTTTGCAGTTCCACACTTGACTGTAGATTTTCGTTGGTTTTCTTTTGAAGAACAAAACCAAAATCCAAATCGTAGAAACAAATATTCCTCCCTATTAAAGAGCACATATACACCTTCCATCAGTTAAATTTTACAGGAATGGGATTTAAGATAGATGTGTTCTTTTTGGGTGGTTAAAGCACCTATTCTGATTTTTCCTATCATACATTTTGGGCTTAAGAGGATTTGGGGCGTCTGTGACACAGACACTGATGGTTTCTAAGGGAAATAAATGCATCCCACATCCCCAGGCTCTTATCATTGTCTGTCTCCTGCTTCCAAGGAAAAAGGAATCCCTGACTCGTTCTCTCTGGACCTTCCTCTGTTCCCTGTTAGGTTCAACATGATTTTGGGAGCAAAAACTGGTTTTTTGTCCATCACAGGGGTCCACAACAGATTGGAAAATACAGGGGACTTTGAGGTTGGGCTGTCAGAAATCATCATTCTCTCACGTATCAATGCTGGGAATCAGAACACATCAGTATAATTAAGGAGAAAATCCATAAAACCCCGCTGCCAGAATAATTTACATCCTCTGGACAGAAGAAAACTGCTGGAGGGGGATTTCAGCACTAGCTCTTCATTGCCATCTTGTGGGAGCCAGGTGACCCGGGTAGGATGCTCTTTGGAGTACAGGAATGTTGTGTTTTTTTCCTGCTCCTAGTGGTGTGATAATGAAAATGTAACTCTGGGCTCACAGGGTGCCTTCAGAGTTCAGGTTATACCAGTGCTGCCATCAATGTCTCTGGTCCAAATCCTCTGGGAACACATATTTTGTCAAGACATGTTTTGTGGAGCTTATTTCCTTTGACCACCTATAAAGTGGGTGCATGGGAGTGGGTGCTTCCATGAAAGTTTAGTGATTCAAACAACAGCTATTTCCTCTGGCATAAGCAGAATATAGATGTGGTAAATGTATGAGAATG
>NW_020925756.1:0-12667 GCF_003984885.1 Neopelma chrysocephalum
GGGGGGGGGGAATTGGGGATTGAAGGGACAATGGGAAAGTGGGAGGAACAGGGAGAATGGTGAAAAAGGGGGGGTGGTCTGGCAGGTCCGACGGTCCCATGGGAGTCTTCGTGCACAGGGAGATTGGGAAAGGGAGGTGGTCGCCCTGAGCTCCCAACTTCCTGTGGGGTGCTGGGGGCTGCTGGATCCAGTCTCAGCCTTGGATTATGCCAATAGTTTCAGTTTAGAGGAATTAGAGAGGTGTGACTGAACCACTTTTGTCCCCTAAGTTTTAATGACGGCAAATCATGTCTATTGATAGAAATGAATTTATTTAGGGTTCCAAATGATCAGACAAAAGATCTTCATCAGAATTATTTACTGCACAAGAGAAACACTAAAACTACCAGGAGTACAGGATAAGATAGGACAGTGCTCTACTCTAAAGCAATTGTTGAAGCAATTCTACTCAAGCTGGCACAAAAGCAAGAATTCTTAATTAGAGATGGATGGAACTCCCCCAGACCAATGCTCGTGGGGAGATCTCTGCTCTCAACCTCCAGGACTGACCTTGGAGGGTCCCCAGCCAAGGTAGGAATCTCCACACACCCCCCAAGAAGGGTTCTGTAGGAAGAACCTGCCCCTGGGAAAGGGGACTGGCCCTTTGTGGTAGAAAGGGATGGACTGACAGTCACTGGACTCCAGGGGTTGCCTCACCATCAGGGGCTTCATTCGGGGTGGAAGCAGCGGCCGAAGCTCTTCTCGCAGTCGGGGCACTCGTAGGGTGCCCTTACTGGTGGGTCCGTTGGTGTCTGGTCAAGGCAGAGTTCCTGGGGAAGCTCTTTCCACACTCCCCACACTTGTAGGGCCTCTCCCCGGTGTGGATGCGTCGGTGGGTGACGAGGTGGGAGTTCCGGTTGAAGCCCTTCACGCAGTCGGTGCAGCGGAAGGACCTCTCATCCGTGTGCGTCCGCTGGTGCTTCAGGAGATCTGAGCTGGTCTGAAACCTCTTCCCACATTCCAAGCACTTGTAGGGCCGTTCCCCAGTGTGGATGAGCTGGTGGACGATGAGGTGGGAGTTGTACTTGAAGCCCTTCCTGCAGTCGGTGCAGCGGAAGGGCCTTTCATCCATGTGTGTCTGCTGGTGCTTCAGGAGATCTGAGCTTGTCTGAAACCTCTTCCTACATTCCGAGCACTTGTAGGGCCATTCCCCAGTGTGGATGCGATGGTGTCTGCAGAGGTTGGAGCTGTTCCTGAAGCTCTTCCCACATTCCCCACATGAGTAGGGCCATTCCCCAGTGTGGATGCACTCGTGGGTGCGGAGGTTGGAGGTCTTTCTGAAGCTCTTCCCACATTCCCCACACCTGTAGGGCCATGCCCCAGTGTGGATGCGCTGATGTTGGATCAGGGTGGAGCTGTCACTGAAGCTCTTCCCACATTCCCCACATGAGTAGGGTCGTTCCCCAGTGTGGATATGCTGGTGTTGGATCAGGTCAGAGCTCTTCCTGAAGCCCTTCCCACACTGCCCACACTTGTAGGGCCTCTCTCCAGTGTGGATGCGCTGGTGGGTGACTGTAAGGAATTGGCTTGTGTGAACCTCTGAGACAGCAAGGCCATGGGAAAGCAGCAGTGTCTTTGTATATGCCAAAACTGGCTGGTAAACAGGAGGTTGGCATTAGCAAAACAAAGGCAACTGAAGAGCCACCTGTGTAAACAAAGGAAGGGAGTAGAGGTGATATCACCACTTAAGTAAGTACCACTAATGAGCTCATTTCCTGCAATATGTATGAACCAATTATGGAGTGTATATTAAGCTGTAGTCAATATGCAGTAAATGAAGTTTGATGATTCTCATATTGAGGGTTTCATTCTTCCCTCGTCGCAACAAATGGCGCACCGCACAGGGATTAAGTTAACCCTGCGATCCCAGGGATTAAGCGGAATCCCAGGGCAGGGGCTAAGTCGAGCCCCCGGGAACTAAGTCGAGTTCTCGAAGTCACGGTTGGACGCAGTAGTTTCGGTCGGTCTTGCTGCAGCACAAGCGGCGAAAAGAGTTGGACGAAAAGAGCTCAACTCGGCGCCGCCGAATGCCTCCTTTCGGGGATTTTGGATGGCGAAAGAGATGAATTCCGCGCCCGCGGTAGCAAAAAGAGCTCAAACTCGCCGCCGCCGAACACCTCCTTTCGGGGATTTTGGACGGCAAAAGAGTTAAACTCCGCGCTTCCGGCAACGAAAGAGTTGAACTCCACGCCCGGGATGACCTCTGAGGAGAGGGTCCTGCCGATAGACACCGCCGAAGTCTTAAAGGGCTGCAAACAGCGCGCTGATGTATTATAGGTGTGAAAAGACAAGCGGTGTTTTTATTACTCCAGTGCTTTTCAGAAAAGTGAGGAGTTTAGGGTATAGACTTAAGAAAGGAACTAATAGGTGCCTGGACAAACAGGGACTCCGATTTCGCCGTTCCGAGGGACGTAGGGCGAACAGAAAGAGCCGAGAGAAACAGACGATAGACGAGACATTGCCCCCGGCGTCAAGAATTTAAAGCTGCGTGCAGAACCGCAATACAAGCGGAATTTCACCCTGGTCAGGTGAGCAGCTGAAGGGGGGCATGGGGTCCGCTCTTTCAAAAGAAGAGGCGTGCGAACGCTCCTCTATTTAATTCTCTCTGAGAGAGATTCTAATTATGACGAAAAAGCCCTTAAAGGGTTATTAATCCCCACAGCTCAAGCTGCCTTTGAGGTGTCCATACGGGATGCTATAAAGGACCAGTTAGGGGAAGAGATCAAAGTGCTGCATTAGCGAGCAGCAAAACTAAAAGCAAAAAGAGCGAGTCAGTTTTTCAGCTTTTATTCATCATCTCAACAATTGTGCTACCGACAAATTTCAAAGTGCAGGCTTCTGCCCGATTGTCAGCCAGCGGCCCCAGCAGCAGTTTATCTTTAGCCCTAAAAAGTTTTAGCTCTGTGCAGGACGCCAGGGAGGCCACTGCCAGCTGTGCCTCCCCCCGCGGCGGGCTCTCCGCCGCCCCCGCTGCCGTTTTTCCCATCGCTGCTTCTAAAGCTGCTGCCCTGTTGTCGCCTGGAGCCATGCCCGGCTCCGATGTACTGCCGCATGGAGCCGGTCCTCCCACCGCTCCAGTGCTTGCGTCGACCCAGGAGTCGCCCCAAGCTGCCTTAGCCAGAAGCCGCGCCATTTCCGCCCGCCGCTGCCACGGCCCCCCCCGCCGCCGCCACGGTCCCCCCCGCCGCCATGCGCTGCCTCTGTGCACTGCCGGCACCGCCGTGCCCTGCCTGCCCGACCGGGCCCGCCGCCGCCTGCCCGTTCGCGAAAGCAATTCCCGCTGCCGCGGCCCCGCCTCCGCCAAACCCAGCGGGAGACAACTTCGGTAGGAACGGGAGGAGGGGAAAAAGCCGCGAACGGGTCCGCGCCATCGCGCTGCTGCTGCTGTCTGCTCCTCGCGTCACCGAGTCTGACATTGAACTACGAGAACAGACAGAGAGACTTAGAGAATCAAGTACAACTGCCAGAAAACTCTTGCGGACATCTGTGGCAGATCAGAAGTTAAAGCGACAAGGCTCTCTGCAACTCCTCTGCCATTGCCAGCCCTATATCCCCATACGGGGGCAAGTTTCCCCCAAGGCTCTTTTTTCCCCTGTAGACTCCACCACCTCCACAGAGTCCATTTAGGGAGGAGGGATGGAGTGGGACTGTGCTGAGAGAACCTGTGAGTCTGCAGTTTGGGGGTTTAGGGGCTAACTCGAGTGGGGAAGGTCCAGAGCAAAAATAAAAACGAATTCTGTGAGATACTATGATAGAGGGAAAATTTGGTTGTTGATTCCTAACGCATTTTCAGAATTGTTAGAAGACATGGATAGTCTATACATACTGTGCTACAAAATGGAACTGTTATAGAATTTTGTTATTACCACAAAAGTATTTGGTAAAGAGAAGGGTGTCAGCCCCTTAGTTAACTTGCAAAAGTGTTTTCATGTCTTAAGTTTTTGCACACAGGTGTTCTCTAGCTATCTGCATGATGGATGAGGCCTTGGAAAGAAGCTGGTTCTTCGGAACAAGGTTGATGTTATTCCTGCAGGTGACTGTGACACCACCAGAAGCTGTTGTAGCTAACAGTTGTCTTAATATTATTAGAACACAGTTTATTGAGCACAAATTTTTAGTATTTTTAAGGCACATAATTATAGAGGGTAAGAATTTAAGTATAATGTGTTGTGTGACCTTTTAGATTACTCACTAGGCATTGGTAAAAGAAAGCTTATCTATCTGATTAGTTTTATCTGTTTAGTTAAGAAACTCTAGCATTATAAGGTACTAAAGAATTATTATAATTTCTTAGGTTTGTGGAACGCAGTGACATGAAACACAGAAGTATGCTTGTGTGAAATGTGTTTGGGTGATGGTGGCCACCGTGTAAATGTGAATGAATGAAAGTGTATGCATGTGTGTGTAAATATATGAACACAAATTCACAAACACCTTTTAGTGAACAGATCGCTCGAAGCAGATTACAGTAGCAACAAACCCCTTTGATGCATGGTTACAGTCTATTTTTGGTTCAATGTCACAATGGGTTTTGAGTCTTGTTAAGAAAGGTTTACGATGGTTTTTGCTAATAAGATTTTTGTGATGCCAAATAAAAACAAATCAAAACAAAACAAAAAACGGGGAAATGTAAGGAATTGGCTTGTGTGAACCTCTGAGACAGCAAGGCCATGGGAAAGCAGCAGTGTCTTTGTATGTGCTAAAACTGGCTGGTAAACAGGAGGTTGGCATTAGCAAAACAAAGGCAACTGAAGAGCCACCTGTGTAAACAAAGGAAGGGAGTAGAGGTGATATCACAACTTAAGTAAGTACCAATAATGAGCTCAATTCCTGCAATATGTATGAACCAATTATGGAGTGTATATTAAGCTGCAGTCAATATGCAATAAATGAAGTTTGATGATTCTCATATTGAGGGTTTCATTCTTCCCTCGTCGCGACAGGTGACAAGGTGGGAATTGTGCTTGAAGCCCTTCCCGCAGTCAGCGCAGCTGAAGGGCCTCTCATCCATGTGCGTCCGCTCATGCTGGAGGAGAGCTGACCTGGTCTGAAACCTCTTCCCACATTCCCCACATGTGTAGGGCCTCTCTCCAGTGTGGATGCACCAGTGGGTGACAAGGGTGGAATTCCGCTTAAAGCCCTTCCCGCAGTCGGTGCAGCGGAAGGGCCTCTCATCCGTGTCCGTCTGCTCATGCATGAGGAGATGTGCACTGGTCTTAAACCTCTTCTGACATTCCAAGCACTTGTAGGGACGTTCCCCAGTGTGGATGCGTTGGTGTTTGCGGAGGGTGGACCTGTCATTGAAGCTCTTCCCACATTCCCTACACGTGTAGGGACATTCCCCAGTGTGGATGTGCTGGTGGATGCGGAGTGCTGAGCTCTGGTGGAAGCTCTTTCCACATTCCGTACATGTGTAGGGCCGTTCCCCAGTGTGGATCATCTGGTGTCGCATCAGGTTGGCGCTCTGGCTGAAGCTCTTCCCACATTCCCCACATGTGTAGGGACGTTCCCCAGTGTGGATATGCTGGTGGGTGAGGAGTTTGGTGCTCCTCCTGAAGCTCTTCCCACATTCCAAGCACTTGAAGGGCTTCTCCCTGCTGGGAGGCTGCTCAGGGACCACCAGGTCACAGTTCCCCCTCATGCTCCGGCCACCTTCCCGGCACAGGCTGGGTCTTTCCTCCTCAGAGCACCCTGGGCTGGCTTTGGAGCCCCTCCTGCGGGAGGATCTCTGGGCCTTTTCCTCCCCGCTGCCTTCCTGCACCGTGGAGCCCTTCAAAACGGCCTCTCCCACCAGCTTCTCACAGGGGGATTTGTCCTCCGGGCTCTCCGTCCTCAGCTCGGGGCCTGGGGCAGGAAGCAAGAAGGACAGGGAGGGGATTTGCCTCCAGCCCAGAGGGAAGGCCAAGGACATCCCCCCAACTCCGGCGCCGGTAGGACGGCGGCAGCAGCGGGGTTGTCCTGCAGCCGGGGCCATGCTCGGCTGCCAGAGCCAGCACAACACCGGCCCAAAGGGCCACTGACTTCCTCCTTACCTGCCTGGGGGGCCCGCGGCATCTTCCTCTTCCTCGCAGCCTCCTCCTCCATCCGCCCAAGCTTCGGGAAGGACAAATCCTGATGGGGGGGAAAACAAGGGCTGAGTGCGTTGGCTTGGGGGTTCCTCCTGCCCAAGTCCATCTCTAGAACTCACCGGGCATCCTGTGTCCATAAAAACCTACAAAACACCAAGATTCAGGCAAAAAACCCCCTCAGAAATAGCAAGAAGACCCTCGCCCCCCCAAACTGCAAAAAGTTGAGACTCAGCTAAAAAATATTCCAAAATGTGAAGATTAGCCCAAAACATCACTCCCAGCAGTTCTTCTCTCTTGTCTTCCCTCTCAAGGGTTTGGAGGGTCTCCCTTGTCTGGGAGTGTTGGGGGTCCTAAGGGTCCTTTCTCCTCTGACTCTTGCCTTCAGGGTTCCAGGTTCCCAGACATTCCCCCTCTCCAGGTTCTCCACTTTGTTGCCCCGGGGATCCCAGGGGTCTCACCTGTCCAGGCTTCCCCTTCTCTGCGCCCCCCGTTTCAGGCTCCCGGGGGTCCTCGGGCTCCTCCCTCTCTGTGCTCCCCCCTCCAGGCTGCCGGGGGTCCCCCAGCTCCAGCATTGCCCCGCTCCGCCCTCCACACTCAGCAGCTCCCGGGCTCCACACCCACCCCTGGCACTCCCGGGGGACCCCAAAACCGCTGTGTCCCCCCCGCCGGCACCGGGCTGACAATGGAGCCGGCAGGGCCTGACCCAGCAACACCAACCCCCACCATGGGGGGGGACCCGCATCCCCCCGCCGGGGCTCTGTCACCAACCCAGCCCGGCACCCCCAAAAAACACCTCCTGCCCACCCCCAAGAGCCCCCAGGGGCACAGCAGCAACAGTAGGAGAAGAATCGCCCCCCATCCCGCGGGTGGCCAGGAAGGGGGAACTCACCCCAAATATCCTGGGGGGAGCGTGGGGGTCGTGACATACTCGGGCTGCCAGCACAGATTTCCCTGCAAAAGTCTGCAGCGAGTTAAGCTCTGGGGAGGAGACTGTGCCCCATAGATGGGATTGCAGAGGGGCCCTCAGGTCCCCAGCATCAATCAGCAACCAGGAATACACACAAGGCCCCCCTGAATATTTTGAGGGGACTGTACTGCACAGAGGGGAGACTGACACCCCACCAGGGCAGGGCTGGCAAGTGGGAGGTTGGTCCAGGGCTCTGCAAGAGGCCTCGTGCTCTGCTCGAGGCCTCGTGCTCTGCTCGGCCCCAGCACTGGTTGGTACCAACACCCCCGGCTGACCCCGGTCCTGGGCAGCTCTGCTGCCACAGGCTGTGCCCTCACCGTGGCCCTGCAATGGTCCTGCCTGTCCCTCACCCATGGCCCTGTCCCTTGGCTCGCTCTGTGCCAGTTGAGTGTGGGGCACACGGGCTGGGGGTCCCTCCCACACCCCCGGGCAGCCGGCGCTGGCTGGGGGGATGTGAGGGCTGGGCCTGCTCAGCACAGCCCCGGTCTCGTGCCCAGCGCCTCTTTCCTGCCCCACACAAGAGCTTCCCGGCCCCCCCGGGCTCCCGTGCTGCTGCCTCTGCTCCTGGCCCTGCCTTTGCTGCTCCCTTGGCTGAGGCAGCAGCTGCAGGGGGGGGATGGCAGCAGCTTCAGCTCCACGGCACTTCCTGGGGGGAGCTCAGCCCGGGGAAGACAGGCAGGGACCTGATGGGGATGGACAGGGGCCCAGCAGGGACAGCCAGGGCCTGCAGGGGAAGGCACAGGGACAACCTGGCCCCCCACACTGCCACGGCTGTCTCTGCTCTTCCTTGCAGGTTCCGTGGCCAGGCACAGTTTGTGTTCCTGGGTGCCCACCATCTCAGCACTTGGAGCCGCTCAAATCAGCGCCCGCAGCTCTGCAGCAAAGCCCCAGCTCACCTGGCACACAGAGGATGGAGACAGCACCTTCTCAGGGCTGGGCACTCACAGCTTCTTCCCTTCCCCACCACGGGGGTCTCCTTCCTCTGCAGCACCTCTGCCTTGCACTTATTCTCAGGCTCAACTCAGGGACAGCTCTGGGCTCACCTCCGCGCCACTTCTCAGCCTCACCTCAGGGCCTGGGCTCAAGGACAGGAACCTGCAGGGAGGGGACATGATGTGCAAGCTCAGGGCTGCCTGCTTGCACTGGCCTCTGGGCTTTCGTCTCCTTCTACAACCATCCCAGAACGTAGCCTGCTTTTCTAACACCACACATTTACAGACTAACCTTGCAGATATATATGGACAGACATCTCTATCACCCTGTGGATAGAGCCTCAAGCATGTGCTACATAGGAATGGCAATCAGCGAATCACACAATCAGCCACGTTGGAAAAGACCTCCAAGACCATCAAGTCCAACCCTGGATCCAACCCCGCCGTGCTTCCCAGACCATGGCACTGATGCCACATCCACTCTCACCTTCAACACCTCCAGGGATGCTGACTCCACCCCCTCCCTGCCCAGCCCATTCCAAGGCCTGATTACTCTCTCGGCAAAAAATTGCTTCCTAATATCCAACCTAAACCTCCCCTGGCACAGCTCAAGACCCAGTTCTCTTGTCTTAACTGCTGCTTCCTGGCACAAGAGCCCCACCCCCACCTGGCTACAACCTCCTGGCAAGGAGTAGCAGAGAGTCAGGAGGTCTCCCCTGAGCCTCCTCTTCTCCAGCCTCAACAACCCCAGCTCCCTCAGCCTCTCCTCACACCACTTGTGCTCCACTCCATTCCCCAGCCTCACTGCTCTTCTCTGCACCTGCTCCAGCCCCTCCAGGGCCTTCCTCAACTCAGGGGCCGAGAGCTGGACACAGCACTCCAGGGGTGGCCTCACCAGCGCTCAGTCCAGCCCAACAATCACTTCCCTACTCCTGCTGCCACACTCTTCCTCAGCCAGGTCCCTCTGCAGAGCCCTCCTGCCTTCCAGCACATCAACACACCCCCAGCTTGGTGTCAGCTGCACATTTGCTGATGAAATGCCTGGTTCTGCAAGAGCTGCAGATGCTCAAGGGGCAGCAGGACCAAGTCAGGGGCTGGGGGGGGGGCTTTCGGGTCCAGGAGGGTCCTGGGGGAGCTGGGGAGGGGCTTTGGGGATTGGGGGTACTAACCAGGACAGACCAGTACCTCCTCACTGCCCCCCAGATCTCTCCTCGAGCTGGGACACGTTGTCCTGGGACACCTGAGCCCCCCCCAGTGCCCTCCCAGTACAGCCCAGTGCCCCCAGTACAGTCCACTGTGTTCCTGTCCCAGGGTGCTGGGTGATTATTGAGGATTGATATGAATATAGCTAAGGCTATGGATAAGCTGCTAAAGTGCAAAACGCAGCCTGTCTAGGCCCATGAGAAAGTCTGAGATAGCAGGGTCATGAGAAAGCAGCAATGACCTTGTGTATTCTAACTTGGGCTGGAAAACAGGAGCTTGGAATTTGAAAAACAAAAGCACTTAACGAGCCACCTGTGTAAACAATGGAAGGCAGTTGAGATGATATCACCTATTAGTCAAGTGCCAATTAGGAGCCTAATCTCTGTAATATGTATGAGCCTATTATGCAGTGTATATTAAGTTGCTTTCTATCTTCAATAAACGAAGTTTTGGATCCTTACATTAAGTGTTCAGAGCTTTCCTCGCCGACAGGTGATCCCTTTTGATGGAGGTTGGAAGGGATTTGAGGGGGGGCTGGGGGAGATTTGAAGGGATCTGGGGGGGTTGCATGGGGGTTTGGGTGCATTTGGGGGAGTTAAAACAGGTTTTGGGGGCATTGGGGCATCAAAGGGATCTGTGGGAGGGAGGGGATTAAAGGGAAAATGGAGGTTAGGGGACATTTGGAGGGGGGGTTAAAGGGGCCTGGCGGGGAGAGGACGGGCTGCACCAAGAGCAGGTGAGTCCTGAGACCCCCCCTGGTGTCCCCAAGACCCTTGCCACTATCCTCACTGTCCCCAAACCCCATCCCTGATGTCCCCAATCCTCCATCTCACTCCAGGAGCCCCCCTGGACCCTCTGAACACAAAAAAGCCCCACCCCTCACACTCAAAGAAAGGCCAAGGGCATCTGGGGACACATTGGGGACAGTTGGGGGGCTTTGAGGGGCACTGGGGGATTACTGGGGGATACTGGGACACACCGGGGGAACCAGGGGGCACTGGGAGGACTGGGAGGTTACTGGGGGACACTGGGAAGGCACTGGCAGAGAACTGCGGAGTTACTGGGGGATTATCAGGACACACGGGGGGGACACCAGGAGGTTACTGGGCCATACTGGGGGTTACTGGCTGCTCACTGGAGGATCACTGGGTCATACTAGGGGGCAGTGGGAGGTCACTGGGACACACTGGGTGGTTACTGAGGGGGTTACTGGGCCATACTGAGGGTCACTGGGAGGTCATTGGGATATACTGGGGGTACTGGGATCCCCTTACCCGGATGTAGTATATCTCCCCCCCCGGATTATGGGGGCCATCCCTAGGACCCCTCCCCTGGGGGCTGGGGGACCTCAGGAACCCACTGCTGGGCTTTAGGGGGACCCCCAAAATCCCCTCAAAACCCCTGAAATCCCCCCCTCGACCCATAGAAACCTCCTCAAGGTCCCCTCAAATCCCCTCAGAGACCTCATCCCTCCCCAGCACCCCCTTAACCCTCTCAGTGACCCGCAAAACCCATCTGGGACCCCCCAAGCCCATTCAGGGACCCCCAGTCCCCCTCACGGACGCTCAAAACCGTCTGGGACCCCTTAAACCCCTTAGAGACTCCAAAACTCCCTAAAAGGTCACTGTAAAGCCCCTCAGGACACCCAAACCTCCTCAGAGACCCCCAAAACCCACCTGGGACACCCCAAATTTCCTCAGAAACCAAAACCCCCTCAGAGACCCCCAAACTCCTTCAGGGACCTTCAACCTTCCCCCTCAGTCCCTTCAGAGACCCCTCAAAACCTCCTCGGGAACCCCCGAACTCCTCCGCTAAGCCTCCACAAGACCTCCAGCCCTTCCACCCACAGCCGCACTCCCCGCAGCCCCCGAGGGGATCCCCAGAGCCCCGCTCTTACCGCAGCCCCCGCCAGCTCACACAGTTCAGCGCAGCGACCTCCACCCCCTCCACTGCCGCTTTCCCGCGGCCAACATGGCGCTGGCTCTGCCCGCCCTCCGCCTGTAGAGACCCCCCCGCGGGGGGCGGGGGCGTGGCTGGGGGCGGGCGGGGGCCGTGTCCGCGCGCTGATTGGCTGCGGGGCGGGTCAGTGAAGTCGGTGCGCGCGCAGAGCGAGCGCCATGTTGGCTGCTGGGAATCGGTGATGCTGGCGGGGTCTGCATTGAGTTGTGAGTGTTGGCGGGGGGGGCGGCGAGAGCGGGGCTCTGGGGATCCCCTCGGGGCTGCGGGGAGCGCGGCTGCGGGTGGAAAGGCTGGAGGGCTCAGGAGGGTTTAGCCAGGGGGGGTTCGGGATTTCCTGGGGACGTTTTGAGGGGTCCCTGAGGGGGTTCAGTGTCCTGAGGGGACTCAGAGGGGTGGTTGAAGGTTCCTGAAGGGATTTGGGGGTCTCTGAGGGGTTTTTGGTTTCCGAAGAGGTTTGGGGCGGTCCCAGGGGGCCTTTGAGGGTCTCTGAGGAGGCTTGGGGGTCTTAGGGGTCTTTGCAGGGACCTTTTAGGCAGTTTTGGGGTCTTGAGGGGGTTTAAGGGGTCCCAGACGATTTATGAGGGTCCCTGAGGGGGATTGGAGGAGCCTTGACTGGGCTTGGGGGGGCCTCAGGTGGGTTTTGTGGGTCACTGAGAGGGTTTAGGGGGTCCGGGGGGGATGAAGTCTCTGAGGGGACTTCAGGGGATCTTGAGGAGGTTTTGATGGGTCTTGGGGGTGGATTTCTGAGGGGATTTCTTGGGTTTTGAGGGGATTTTTGGGGTCCCCTAAAGCCCAGCAGTGGGTTCAGGGGGTCCCCCAGCTCCCAGGAGAGGGGTCCTAGGGATGCCCCCCAAAATCCGGGGGGGGGGGGGAGATGTACCACATCCGGGTAAGGGGATCCCAGTGTCCCCAGTATATTCCAATGACCTCCCAGTGACCCTCAGTATAACCCAGTAACCCCTGCAGTGACCACCCAACGTATCTCAGTGAGCAGCCAGTAACCCCCAGAATGGCCCAGTAACCTCCCAGTGTCCCCCCCGTGTGTCCTGGTATCCCTCAGTAACTCCCCAGTTCTCTGCCAGTGTCCCCCAGTGTGCCCCAGTTCCCCCCCAGTCCCTCCCAGTGCCCTCTGGTTCCCCCCAGTGTGTCCCAGTATCCCCCAGTAATCCCCCAGTGCCCTGCAAAGCCACCCAACTGTCCGCAACATGTCCCCAGATGCTCTTGGCCTTTCTGTGAGTGGTGGTGGGGGGGTCGCTTTTGTGTTCAGAGGATCCAGGGGGGGGATCCTTGGGTGAGATGGAGGGTTGGGGACATCAGGGATGGGGTTTGGGGACAGTGGAGTTCGGGGTGTCAAGGGGGGAATTGGAGGCCCTGGGGACATTGGAGACACCAGGGGGGTCTTGAGGTGTCAAGGGGGGAACTGGGGACACCAAGAGGGTCTTGGGAACACCAGGGGGGGTCTCAGGACTCACCTGCTCTTGGTGCAGCCCCTCCTCTCC
>NW_020925756.1:12767-33293 GCF_003984885.1 Neopelma chrysocephalum
CCAAATCCCCATCCAACACCCCCAACATCCCCCCAAATCACCCCCAGCCCCCCCCTCAAATCCCTTCAAACCCCCCCCAAAGAGGGATCACCCAGCACCCTGGGACAGGAGCACAGTGGGCTGTACTGGGGGCACTGGGCTGTAGTGGGAGGGCACTGGGGGGGGCTCAGGTGTCCCATGACAACGTGGCCCAGCTCGAGGAGAGATCTGGGGGGCAGTGAGGAGATACTGATCTGTCCTGGTCTGTACCCCCAATTCCCAAAGCCCCTCCCCAGCTCCTCCAGGACCCTCCCGGACCCCAAAGCCTCCCAGGATTCCCAGGGCCCTGACTTGGTCCTGCTGCCCCTTGAGCATCTGCAGCTCCTGCAGAACCAGGCATTTCTTTGCTCCCCACAGGGTCGTTCCCACCCCCAGAATGGAATCTGGAGGCAGCAGGATGTGCACAGTGCTCCCATTTCCTACAGTGCAAAGGGGCTGCAGGGAATGATTCCCCTGCTCTTGTAAATCTGCCAAAACCTGCAGGGCACAGAAGGGGGAGCTTCAGGAATTTGCTGGCCTTGGGAGTGGAGCTAACAGGGTATTGAGAGGAATATATCCCTCAAATACAATCTCTCTGCATACACAATGTCTGTCTGGACAGACAGATAAAGCAATAATCAGATATATTCTGTATCATATATATGGCACATATTCTATAGAATCCATCCTTACCTATTGTATGATAGATCTGTAAGATATTACAAATAATAAGCAATAATAAGGCAAGTGTCCTCCTTAGGGACACACACTTCAGAAGGGAACTTGCACTTGACCCCCCCCCTCTTCAGCTTCGAGCCACCCGGTGCCACAGAGGGGGACAGAGCTCCTGTGGAACATTCTATTCCATTGACACAGAGCAACGAATAAACCCAAACTATTGCATGGGTTTGTTCTCTGGGGGTCTCTGCAGCAGCAAGCCCAGCACCACACTGACTGCTCTGGGCTGTGCAGGCATTTGTGGTTCTGCCTGTCTCACACACACACAAAAGTCTGGTGTAGTGCTGCCCTCAGGAAACCCCCCCCACCTTGGTCCAGCTAAAGCCGTGGAATTTGTCTTTGTTTCCCTTGGGTTCAGGGTCAGGCTGTGCCTGTGTCCAGCCCAGAGGCTCAGAAAAGGATTTCTCCCATCCCACTGCAATCTGCTGTTGCAGACAGGACCCAGGCACTGGTGGCACTGGGAGTGAACAGCAGAGTGTTTCCAGGGGCTCTCTGAATGAACACAAGTGTCCAAAGAAACCAGCACAAGTGTCCACAGAAGTCCCAGTTCTTCATCCCTGAATGAGCTTGTTCAGCCCAGGAAAAACTAAGTTTTATTTCCATGGTAGGAGGTTTTTCCCACTTTAACACCAGTTTAGTTCCAAACCAGTTTCTTCATTTCCTCCTCCCAGTTTCCCTGAAGGACACTGACAGGGACCATGGACACTGACAGGGATCACAGTTTGTCCCTTGGCCATACAGCTCCTGTTGTTTGGCAGCACAGGAGAGGTTAATTAGAGCCCAGGCTGCAATCCCAGGGTGCCCCTTGAAGAAGAGCTTGAAATCAAACTGCTTTCATACTGGGGGGTTAAATTCATTCCCCATCATCTAGTCGTGAAAGAAGTTGCCAGTGAATTTGCCAGAAAGCATAAAAATAGAAGAGCACACAGTTATACACAAATACAGGTAATTACTGTTCTGACTACACATTACAGATTAATTTGGTGCAGTGATAATAAAAATCACAAACCCACATAACGCTGTGCAAGAGAACACGGATTGACCAAGTGAAGTCCTACACTAAGAGAGATAAATTTGAGAAGGTCAGCAGTGCACTGTTTTACTCCTGCTAACACTTGTGGACAGTCTGACTTCATGTACAGGATGGACGTCCCTGTGCCCCTGGGGCTGCCAGTGCCATGGTGGGCAGCAGGAACCACAGAGGATGGTGCCAGTGAAACAAAGAGCCACAGCCACAGCTTGGCTTCTGTGTCTGGGCCAGCAGAATGGATTCTGTCATTCCATTTGCATGGCCTGTTGCAACGTAACAATTTCAGTGTCTGACTGCCCAGGATTCTCTCACACTAAACTTCAGAGACCAGCTTTTGGCACTGGTAGGCAAAAAGTTGCCTTTAATCCTTGCAAACATGGAAACCGCACATCCCAGAATACTGACAGAGCACAGCAGAGGAGTCCAATTGTCAGAAATGATGGCAGGGGAGAGAAAGTGGAATGAGGAAGGATTTGCAAACCAAAGCACAGGGGTAATGATGCAGGCCTGAAGTCCAGTGATTTCGTATTTATTCTCTACACTGAAAATAGGAAGAAAAAAATTGAGTTTTAAGGGACACTACATTAATACAGCTTTTGATTAATATAGAACAATTCAATCAGGTGCTCATGAAATGACCTCACTTCCCTCATCCTACCAATTAAACATCTTATTTTTGGTTTAATCTTCATAATTTGGAGTATATTTTGGCTGAACCTTAACTTTTTTCTGTTTTGGGGGGAGGGTTCATCTCTCTTTTTTTGAGTTTTTTTTTGCCTGAATCTCAGTGGTTTGGGTTTTTCTGGGCTGACTCTTGATGTTCTGGAGGTTTTTATGGACACAGGATGCCCGGTGAGTTCTAGAGATGGACTTGGGCAGGAGGAACCCCCAAGCCAACACACTCAGCCCCTGTTTCCCCCGCATCAGGATTTGTCCTTCCCAAAGCTTGGGCAGATGGAGGAGGAAGCTGCGAGGAAGAGGAAGATGCCGCGGGCCCCCCAGGCAGGTGAGGAGGAAGTCAGTGGCCCTTTGGGCCAGTGTTGTGCTGGCTCTGGCAGCCGAGCATGGTCCCCGGCTGCAGGACAACCCCGCTGCCGTCGCCGTCCTGCCGGGGCCGGAGTTGGGGGGATGTCCTTGGCCTTCCCTCTGGGCTGGAGGCAAATCCCCTCCCTGTCCTTCTTGCTTCCTGCCCCAGGCCCCGAGCTGAGGACGGAGAGCCCGGAGGACAAATCCTCCCGGCAGACCCTGGTGGGAGAGGCCGTTTTGAAGGGCTCCACGGCGCAGGAAGGCAGCGGGGAGGAAAAGGCCCAGAGATCCCCCTGCAGGAGGGGCTCCAAAGCCAGCCCAGGGTGCTCTGAGGAGGAAAGACCCAGCCTGTGCCGGGAAGGCAGCTGCAGCTTGAGGCGGAGCTGTGACCTGGTGGTCCCTGAGCAGCCCCCCAGCAGGGAGAAGCCCTTCAAGTGCTTGGAATGTGGGAAGAGCTTCAGAACGAGCTCCATCCTCGTCCAACACCAGCACATCCACACTGGGGCACGTCCCTACACGTGTGGGGAATGTGGGAAGAGCTTCAACCAGAGCTCCCACCTGATCAAACACCAGCGCATCCACAGTGGGGAACAGCCCTACATGTCCAATGATTGTGGGAAGAGCTTCAGTGACAGCTCCAACCTGATCAAACACCAGCGCATCCACACTGGGGAACGACCCTACAAATGTGGGGAATGTGGGAAGAGCTTCAGTGACAGCTCCAGCCTCCGCATCCACCAGCGCATCCACACTGGGGAACGATCCTACAAGTGCTTGGAGTGTGGGAAGAGGTTTCAGCGCAACTCACATCTCCTCAGGCATGAGCGGACACACACGGATGAGAGGCCCTTCCGCTGCACCGACTGCGGGAAGGGCTTCAACCGGAATTCCAGCCTCGTCACCCACCGGCGCATCCACACAGGGGAGAGGCCCTACAAGTGTGGGGAGTGTGGGAAGAGCTTCACTGACAGGTCTGGCTTGACCCAAACACCAACGGACCCACCGGGAAGGGAAGCCCTGAGTGTGGGAAGAGCTTCGTCCGCTGCTTCCACCCCATTGAAGCCCCTGATGGTGAGGCAACCCCTGGAGTCCAGTGACTGTCAGTCCATCCCTTTCTACCACAAAGGGCCAGTCCCCTTTCCCAGGGGCAGGTTCTTCCAACAGAACCGTTCCTGGGGGGTGTGTGGAGATTCCTGCCTTGGCTGGGGACCCCCCAAGGTCACTGCTGGAGCTGGAGAGCAGAGATCTCCCCACCAGCGTTGATCTGGGGGAGTTCCATCCATCTCTAATTAGGAATTATTGCTTTTGTGCCAGCTTTAGTAGAATTGCTTCAACAATTGCTTTAGTGTAGAGCACTGTCCTATCTTATCCTGTACTCCTGGTAGTTTTAGTGTTTCTATTGTGCAGTAAATAATTCTGATGAAGATCTTTGATCTGATCATTTGGAACCCTAAATAAATTCATTTCTATCAATAGATCTGATTTGCCATCATTAAAACTTAGGGGACAAAAGTGGTTCAGTCACACCTCTCTAATTCCTCTAAATTGAAGCTGGTAGCATAATGCAAGGCCGAGATTGGATCCAGCAGCCCCCAGCACCCCACAGGAGGTTGGGAGCTCAGGGGGGCCACCCCCCTTTGCCAACCCCCCCATGCCCAAAGACCCCCATGGGACTGTTGGACCCTCCCGACCACCCCCCTTTTCCACCCTTCCTCCCACTTTCCCATTGTCCCCTCAATCCCCAATTCCCCCCCCGAACAGTTTATGGGTCCCAACCTCCACTTTTTGCCCCCTCTCCTGTGGGCACTGAAGGAGAAAATGAGGCTGCACACACAGAGTTCCATTGTGGGACTTGTCTGCCCATCTTTCCCGCGTCCCCCTTTCATTGGGGTTCCTTTGGAAACAGCGCCTGGGCTTTGTCTTTTAGTCCACCAGAATTCCCAGCATGGCCCCAAAGCAGTGCCCTGATCCCACACATTCCCCTCCCCTCATGTGCTGGCTGTGTTCAGCCACCAGAGAAAAACATAGGCTACCATGCAGAGCGTTCCAAGTGGTTTCCACTTTGGCAAACAGCACTCTCTGGATGGAAAACACCAGTCAAGGACAAAACATACCTTGTTGATCCTGATTAACTGAGAGCAGCTGCTGCTGCCTTAACTTGTTTCCACAAAAATTCTCAGGGTTCCTTTGCATCCAGGAGGCCCCACATGTCCCAATGGACCCTTGATTCCATGAGCTTCCACAGTCTCCAAAGGGTCCTTTAATTCCATGAGACCCTGCAGTCCCAAAATGCCCTTTGGATTCTTGGAGATTTCCCATTGTCCCAGGGTCCCTTGTGCTTCAGAAGAAGCTGCAGTGGGACAGTGGCCCCTTGGTTCCGTCAGCTCTGCAGTGTTCCAGGAATTCTTGGGTTCCTGGAGGGCCCTGCAGTTTCACAAGGACCACTTGAATCCAGGAGGTGCTGCAGGGTCCCAATGGCCCCTGGATTCTGGGAGGTTCAGATATATGTCAGGGCTGAGAAAATTTGGATTGTTGAGGCTGGAGAAGAGAAGGTTTTGCGCTGACCTAATTGTGACCTTGCAGTACCTGAAGGGAGCCAACAAGAAAGATGGAGAGAGACTTTGGACAAGGGCCTGGAGGGACAGGATGAGGTTCAGTGGCTTCACACAGATAGAGGGAAGGGTTGGAGGAGATAGTAACAAGGAATTCTTGACTCTCAGAGTGCTGAGATGCTCTTAAAGACCCCTCTGAAGCCAAAGCATTCCATGATTCTGGGACTGGTGGGGGAGGTGGTGGTCGGAGCCGTCTGCGGTACAGGGACCCAAAATGAGGGAGTTTTCCATTGTGGGGGAAGGAAGGAGGGGGCGGCAGCAGAACTGACCCCTTGGACACCTGACAGGCAGGCTTTGGCTGGAAGCTGGTGATGGGGAGCTGAGTGAAGCCCCCACAATGCAGGAGGAAATGGTCAGTGACCAGCTCTGCCAGTGAGACCCCCACAAGTGCCTGGGCCCACATGGGATGCAGCCAAGAGTCCTGAGGGAGCTGGAGAAAGAGCTGGCCAAGCCACTCTCACTCCTTCCCCAGCAGTGCTGCAGAACTGCACAAGTCCCAGCTGACTGACAACAAGCAAATGGGATGCCCATGCACAGGAAGGGCCAAAAGGAGCATCTGGGCAACTCCTGACCTGTCCCATTGACCTCAGGACCGGGGAAGGCCATGGAGCAGGTTGTGGGCTCACAAGGTGACTGGCTTTAGTTATCTGCTGAATTTCTATCCTCATGTCAGTAATGACTGGAGTTTTCAAAATATTTGGGAATTGTATCCAAACTGTTCCATTTGGGCTGCAGTTCAGGTAGGGAAGCAATTGTCTCAAAGCCAGCAAAAAGAAACAATCCTGAAGCAGAGATTGAGGTAACTCACCCCACAACCACAGGGGGTAGTTCTCTCTCTTTCACTTAAGCCCTGGGCAGTGACCATGAAGAGCTCTCCCTGCTTCATGGCAGAAGCTCCACACACTTCAAGGAAATCTGTGGAAGAATCTGCCACATGACAGTTGGATGGGGCTTTTATAGTTATCAAGGATTTGACTGCCAGACATATTTGCAGGCCAGGGAGCAGTTTATCTGTCCAATCCTGCTTCAGAAAGCAGGATGTGTGTTTGAAGTTTCATGAAGCATTTTGGGTTTAGCATAATTCAACAATAAAAACAGCACCTTGACACCAGCAGTAACTCACTACAGAGACCTTGCATTGTTTGCATTCTCTGACCATTGTTTAGGTATTATCAGAGCAGAGCATCCTGCCAGAAATGGCCCCTTGATTCCATGAGGTTCCAAAAACTCTCAGGGTTCCTTTGGTTCCATGAGGCCCTACAGTGTCACAATGGCTCCATGATTTCATGATGTTCCAAAATATCCCAGGGTTCCCTTGGCTCCAAGAGGCTCCCCAGTGTCCCACCGGCCCTTGGATTCCAGGAGGCCCTGCAGTGTCCCAGTGGCCACTCGGTTCCATGAGCTCCTGTTGTGGTTTAGCTCAATTTCCCCATCCCATCCTGTGGTCAGATGCCGGGAGAACTGCAGAGAACCAAGCTGAGAACACGCTGGGCCCTGGTCCTCTTTGGTGCCTGGGGCTGCCCCGAGAGGGAGTCCCCGGCCGCTGCCCCCGGAGCTGCCGCGCCATCCCCTGAGCGCCGCTGAGGCGGCAGCGCTGGAGCGGGGCCGTGTCTGCCCGGAGCCGCCGCTGCCACGAGGCTGCCGCCGCTGCCGCTTTTGGCCTGCGCTGCCCCACAGCCGCCCGGCACCAGCTTCCCAACACTGCCGGTGCCTGGAAGCGGAGCCGGCGCTCCTGCAGCGCCTTGGAGTCGCTGCTCCGCCGCCACAGCGGCTGCCGCCAGCGTCTGTGCCCGGAGTCGCCGCTGCCACGGGGCTGCCGCTCTCACCGCCGGGGTTGCCGCTCGCGCAGCCGCCGCTCTGCCCCAGCTGCACCGGGACCCGGCACCGCCTCGAGCCTGCGCTGCCGCCTCAGCGGCCACAGGGCACAGAGGGATGGGGGGACCTTTGCTCTGCAACTGCTGGGGCCTTGCTTTGTTCTGCTTGGTTTTTGGCTTTAGTAAAGTTGCTGTTCATTTTCATGCTCCACTGGAACACCTCATGAATTCGAAATGTTTCCTAATCCAGAAGGAGGGGTTTCTATGGCATCGGAGGTCCTACCCCTTGGGACACATTGTCTATAAACCATCCAACTGACTGGGATGGGTTGGCTTGTGATCAGTCAATGCTTTGGGGAATGCTTTATTCTGGTTGAATGTTGCCCTATAACCTTCTGCCAAGCTCCCTTATTTTCTGAAGTTTGCCATTAAAAGCATGGGTTTTGACATCCTGAGAAAACGTGTTCAGTGCCTTCTCCCTTGTGGTCTCTCTTAAGGTATTAAAAGACCTGAAGGCCCTTTTCAAATATTGGGGGGCAGAAATTTTTGGTGCCTTTTCTATTTTTCAAAGTAAAACCCCTTTGCTGAGCTCGTAGGCCAAACCTGGGTTCTTACAGTAACCATCCCTGGAAGTGTTCAAACAACATTGAGCTGTGGCACTTGGGGACAGGGTTCAGTGGTGAAGATGCCAGTTTTGGGTTAATGGTTGGACTTCATGGTCTCAGAAGTCTTTTCCAACCATAACAATTCTATGATTCTGTGGTGACTCAACCACTTCCCTGGACATTCTGTTGCAATGCTTGATAACCCTTAACCATCCCTTTGATGCTGCAGTCAAGGAACAGACCAGTGATTTTCACAGTGTTCCTGGATCACAGGATGTCCAAAGCCAAGGACATTTCCATCAGCACCTTGTCCTTCCTGCAGATCAGAGTCACCTGAAGCCTCCAGGCCCTCCACGGTGGCAGAGATCCCCCAGGCAGCAAAGCCCTGTCCTGCCAGGCTGCCCAGCCCAGCCCTGTGTCTCTCTGGCCCTGGGGACAGCAGGGTTTGCTCTCCTTGGGGCACCTCAGTCCCTCTTCCATTGCCATCTGCCCCCACCCCAGCAGGCTCTGGAGCAAAGCACGACTGAGGTCCAGCCCAGCTCTGCTCTGACAGAAAGAACCTGCAGTCAGGGACAGGAAGAGGACAAAGTCCTGTTTAACCAGCCTGAGGAATAATGGGCTCAATGACCTCCTGTATTCCTGGGCACTTGAATGACCCTGTGGATCAGGTTTGGTCACAGGGAAGGGGCTGCAGGTTTCCCTTAGGGAAGAGGAGATCAAGAGTTGACTCTGTGTCAGAGAGAGCCAGTTTCAGGTGGCTCTAAAATGGACCAGCCAGTGCCCAAAGCTGAGCCAAAAAGCAATTCCAGAGGCACCTCTGTGATAACCCTTTGGAGAAACGATAAAATCCAGGGTGCTGTAACCCAGAGAGGAGTGAGAGAAATGGGGGAGAAACAACCTTGCAGGCACCAAGGGCAGTGGAGAAGGAGGAGGAGTGAGAGAGAGCCTTGGTGGGCACCTGGCATCCAAAAGCCAATCCCCCAGCCCTGAGAGCCACAGCTCAGCCCAGCACAAAAGCTCCTTTAGGTCTGGAGGTTTTTTGCAGCAGCTTTTTAGCAGACCTGCCAGATGGGCCATCAAAGGTGATGCTCAGCTGGGTCTGAAACCTGGGTGCTCCTTGTCAGCCTTGGTTCTGTAGGATAATACAGAACTGTAGAATCCTAAATAGTTTGAGTCAGAAAGGCACATTTTAGGTCATCTAGTCCAACCCCCCTGCAATGAACGGGGAGATGTTCAACTAGATCAGGTTGCTCACAGCCCTTTCTAACCTGACCTTGAATGTTTCCAAGGCTGGGGTATCCATGACCTCTCTGGGCAACCTGTGCCAGTGTTTCACCACCCTCAGTGTAAAAAATTTCTTCCTCATATCTAGTTCAAATCTACTCTTTTATAGTTGAAAACCATTATCACTTGTCTTATGACAACTAAATCTGTCCCCATCCTTCATATAAGTATGATCTCAGGAGCTCCTGACAAGCCTTGACTAAACCAGCTGAGCAATGAAGAGCCCCTGGACTGGACCAGGGGTGTGGTGAAGTGTCCCTGGACTGGACCAGGTGCTCCTGGATGATAAAGGTGGGAACAATCCGGAGTGGAACGGTTGGGGAACACAGGATAGTCAGTCATCCTGTGAAAGCCTTGGAATATTCCCTGCTTGAATTGTAGCCCAAATGGAACAGTTTGAATACCATTCCCAAATATTTTGGAAACTCCAGTCATTCCTGACACGCGGATGGAAATTCAGCAGATAACTAAAGCCAGTCACCTTGGGAGCCCACAACCAGCGGGGCTGAGGGAGGCCCTGGCAGCTCCCCAGCACCTCCCTCTCAGTGGGACACCTCTGGCAGCCTCTCCCAGCTCGGGAACCCTCCAGTTTGGAACACTCCAAAGACCATCGCTGATGCCCAGGACAATTCTGATCCCCCTCAACAAACACTCCTCCAGCTGTGACCCTTGTCTGTTGGCAAACACAAAGGGATTTGGGGGAGTGTTTCCCTGACAACAAGGAGAATTTTGGAGAGGGACCTTTCCACACCCAGCTATTGATGTGTCCACGCATCTCTGCCTGGGTGTGGGTGTGAATTGACTGTGGTGGGAATGTTGTTGTGAATCTATAATTCAGTAACGGTTAAAATTGTAGCACATGATAGTGTATCACTTAATAACTGTTCAATTGGTCAATATCTTTGGATCCAAATCCTTTTTGCCCTGACCCTCTTGTATCCCAAGGCTCTGTGTAAATTATTCCCTTGCGTCAAAAAAATAAATATTTTTCGTGACTTCCACTTTAAAATCTTCCCGCTTAGCTAAACTACAAAACAACTCCAATTAGCTGTAGTAGTCTTAATTATTTTAAGACAATTAAATGAAGGAAAATATTTTGTTTTTCAGTGTTTTAATGGGTCCCACAGTGTGTTTGGAGCTGCATCAGCTGTCAATCCAAGATGGGCCATGTCAGAACTGGTGAGGTTGGGGGGTGAGGAGCAAGGTTGATCATCCAGGGTCAGTGTGGATCTCCTGAGGAGACACTCAGCATCAAGATCACTGGGACAACACCTCTATCACCTCTTCTCTGAACTAAAAACTATCCATCATTGAATTAAAACAAAAAAAGTACATATTTTGAAGACTTGTTTTGAAATTGCCTTGAAGACAATTAAAGGAAGACAAAGAGATCATGAGGGATTTCTGCATTTTAATGAGCACCACAGTGTGTTTGCAGCCCAGCCCATGATGCTGAGGTACTGAGAGAAGATTGAAGAAGCTGCTGAAGAAGTCAGAAGCCCAACTGCAAGTCCCTTGAAGCATTGCTGGGCCCCACTGAGGGCAGGCACTGACAAAGCCTCCCCAGGGACTCCTTGGAGCAGATCCTTGGAGGCCAGGAGTGCAGGCAGACAAAGGCTCTGGGCAGGCCCCTGCAATGCTGAGCAAAGCCTGCCTTGGTTTTGTGGAGCACAAAGGCCAAGGCCTGAGCCCCAGGCCGTGGCCCAGCGGATCCTGTCCCTCCCGGCTGGCTCAGGGCTGTTTGGGGGGCAGTGGGATGGGAGGGGGAGGAACAACAAAGGCCCAAAACTGGGCAACCCCTGCCAGGCTCCTGAGGGAGGGGCGAGGCAGAAACCAAGTGCAGAACCTGCCAGGAAAGTTGCTTGTGGTGGCCTGAGTGGCAGAGGCAGCTGCCAGAGGCAAGGGGACAAAGGCTTCGGTGCCTTTGGGCCTTGCAGCCCTGCCAGAGCCCTTGGTCCTCTCTCCTGCAGGCTGTCCTGCCCTGGCCCTGCTGCTGCTCTGGCCTTGCAGGCTGCACACACCCCTCCTGCTTTCCCACCCCCCTCCCAGCAGCATTTCTAGACCCTCCCTGATGTCTCTGCACCAGCTCTGGCTGTTCCCTGGAACACAAAGCCATGGGATGATCCTGACTCCCTCTGGGTGACCTCTTGCACCACAAGGGTCCCCACTGAGTGACATTTCTTTTTCCTCACCTTCAGTCTGAACCTTCCACGCTACTCTTTCTGGAGATTTCATTCTATTTCCAATATGGAGAAAAGCTCCATCCTGTCAGATCTCCTCTAGACCCTCTCCAGTTCTTCCTCATTCCTCCAGAATGGGGAACCTCACAGACAGACAGACCAGTCCAGATGTGTTGACCTCAGGGCTGAGTCCAGGGGGGTGACAACTCCCTTGTCTGGGTGCCCACACTCCCCCCAAGGCAGCCCCATGTGCAGTTGGCCTTAAATCAAGGGGCCATTCTGATTCTTTGTAACATCACGGAATCAAGTGGCACCATGACACTGCAGGGCCTCATGGAACCAAAGGAATGCAGGGACACTGTGGAATCTCATGGAACCAAGGGCTCATTGTGACATGAGGGGTGTCTTTGGAACAAAAGGAACCCTGAGAAACATCAGAGCCTCATGGAACCAAGGGACCACTGTGCCTCCCCAGAACTCCATGGAATCAAGCAGAGCTGCTACCTCCCCCCCCCACCGCACGGACCGGAGTCACCGACTCTGCCCCGCTTGGACACCTCTGGAGTCAGCGTGTTCTTGGGCAGCACAACTGATCTCAGACCAGAGAGTTTCCCAGATTTTGCTTTGTCCCCTCTTTCCCCTGGTTTTGTTTTTTGTTCTTTGTTCATCCAGGGAGAAAAGGGGGAAGGGAAGCACGTGTTGATCCCTGGTTTTATCTGTTTAGGAAAGGGAGTTGGGTCAGGGGGGAGCGAGGAGGCAATTTCTCTCTCTGCTGTTGCTTTGAACTGTTCTCTTGGTATTGTTTTTGCTGCTATATTTCTTGTCAGTCAACTCTTATTTTTTCAGTTATACCTCCTTGTATTTTGTCTCCTTGTACTGGTAGGGAATAAAAGGGGAGTGAGTTCATTTTATTGGAGTTCCCACCCCAATATGTGTCTTTAAACCAGGACAGGTTGCTCAAGGGATCCCTGAAATTTGGCATCATCTACAAAGGACTTGAAAACACATTTTGTCCCATTGTACAAAGAGATAATAAAGATGTTCTATAGTGGTGTTCAAGGGCTGGTCACTGAGGAATTTCATCCAGAAGTTGCTGCCAAGAGGACTTTGTACCATGGAGTTTATTTGACACTCTTCATTCAGCCAACTTCCCACCCACCCACCACATCTTCCACTTCTTCAGTCCAGCTCTCACCAGTCTGGCCATAAGGAGACCACAGGACACCATGTCAAGGGCCTTGATAAAGTCTGGGCACACAACATCCCCTTCTTTTCCCTCCCACAGGGGTTCTGCAATCCCTGCCTTGTCCTTCCCATGCCTGGGAATGGCTGCAGGAGGACTTGCCAGATCCCCTTTCCTGCTGAGCCTGAGCAGTCTGGAACTCTGCCAACCCTCCTTGGTGCCCTGTTTGCAGACTGGTTCCATGTCTGCCTTTGCCAAGGCCCCAGGAAACTCTGGGATGGCTCTGGCCTTTCCAAGGGTTTGGGAGAGGGCTCCCAGTGACACTGCCCAGCCTTCTCAATATCCCTGACACCAAAACCTTTTCCATACCCCACACTTCCAGAGGAGTGCCCAGGACACAACATAGGTTGTCCTGGTGGTTCTGAAGAAGTAGAAGTGATTTCTCCCTAGAGGCCAACCCCTCCAATTGGATTTGAGTGCAGCTGAAAGGTTCCCTCAGCATTTTCCCAAGTGCCTCCCTGCCCTGAAGGTTTCTGGCCATCAGGCTGGAGCTGAGGGGGTTGGGCAGGTGCCTGAGGAGGGTGTAGAACAAGGGCTGTGTCCAACTCTGCCAGGAGGGCTATGCTAGGCAAGGCTGAGGAGGCTGCAGAAAACAGTGGCCCTGGGGAGGTGAGAGGAGCAGGTGGAGAGACCTTGTGCCTGCCCACACTGGGCAGGAGCTGCCCCAGGATGGCAGCTCTGAAGCACTCACAGCATGTCCCTGTGAACAGGAGGGGAAGACTGGATCTGAAAATGAAACCTGGAAAGCAGAGAACAGGAGTGTCATGGTGTCACTGCAGGAGAGTTCCAGCCCTGGAGCAAGGTCACAGAAGAAGTGACCCAGTACATGCAGTGGCCTCAGAAGATCCCACAGCATCCTGGACATGCTGGAAGGGAGCCCAGCTCTGCTTCAGAAGTTCCCAGGGTCTGTCCCTGCCTGTGCTCCAAGGGCTTCCAGCCCACAGGACTGTGCTCAGAGAGCACTCAGGCCTTACAGCGAGAAAGGGGCTCAGGAGGTGTAATAGGGAGGGGGAGTTAAGGTTCGAAGGAGATACTGAAGCTTGAAACCATGACACCGTTGAAAGCTTCACAAAAACCAAGATTTATTACCGAGAAAGTGGCCAACAAAACAAACAAACCCAAAAGGGAGGAAGGGGGAGAGGAATAAGCTTCAGTTACCCAGCTGTTGCCCATAAAGTTATCTTACCGACCTGGCATGCCCATAATTACCCATATGAAAAGCGGCATCCTTGGAGAGGCAGTAAGTTCACGAGACTGGCAGGTGTCTCCGTCGAAAGGCAACATTGTCCTTGATGTGAAGTTAGCTTAGCTCCAAGGAAGCACTATCAACTTTTATACCATTAACTGAGTGGCCACAACCTCCCAGGTGTGGCCAGCACCGCCCAGCCAGAGGCCCTCAGTCCCACCTCCCAGTTATGTAAGTACATCTCTTCTGCGCATGCGTGAGGACTTTGGAAATCCCCTCACGCAGGCGCAGTATGTTTTGGGGGTCTTTCTTAATTGAGTCTGGGGGCGAGCCTTCCTCCCCTCCTCATCACTTTGTCCTCCAACTGCCCTTGACGAGCCATTGACCAATCACAACAGACCAATTAAAACAGTTTACACAGAAGTTCTCCCTCCAAGGCCAAGTCCACTGCTTTATCAGAGCACTTGGCAGGAGAAAAGCATAAACTTCTGCAGGTGGCTAGGGCCAAACACAGACCAAAAATAATAACATTCCAACTTCGTCCCGATACAGGAGGACAATGTGGAAGTGGTAAGAGAGCAGCTCTGCAAAGACCAAGCCCTGCTGCTCCCTGGCAGTGCTGCTAGGCTGGGATTATTGTCCCCTCCCCGTTTGCAAATCCACCCTGTCCTGCAGTGTGTATTCCTTTAGGGACATCTGAGAAGAAGAATATTGGACAAAGAAGGCACTGCAGGGTCCTTTTTTTTGTTTAAATACTCAGAGAACACAATTCATCATTTATACAGTCTCAGTGTCAAAATCAAAAGGTGGACACTAAATTAGAAGGCAGATGCATAATAATGTTTAATTGCACAGAAACTTATTGCAAGAAGAACCCGATGATCTCCACGAAAAACCTGAGCAGGAAGACTGGGCCATTTAGGAGTCCCATTCTGAATGCTACACACCAGAAAACAGACATTTTATTGCTCCTGACAAGCATCCAGTCATCATTTTCCTCAGGGCATCCTTGAGCTCCTGGTTCCTGAGGCTGTAGATGAAGGGGTTCAGTGCTGGAGACACCACCGAGTACAGAACTGACACCAGCAGGTCCAGGGATGGGGAGGAGATGGAGGGGGGCTTCAGGTAGGCAAATGTTGCAGTGGTGATAACAATAGAGACCACGGCCAGGTGAGGGAGGCACGTGGAAAAGGCTTTGTGCCGTCCCTGCTCCGAGGGGATCCTCAGCACAGCCCTGAAGATCTGCACATAGGAGAAAACAATGAAAACAAAACAAGCAAATATTAAACAGGCACTGAACACAATAAGCCCAATTTCCCTGAGGGAGCCTGAGTGTGAGCAGGAGAGTTTGAGGATGTGTGGGATTTCACAGAAGAACTGGCCCAGGGCATTGCCCTGGCACAGGGGCAGGGAAAATGTATTGGTTGTGTGCAGCAGGGAATAGAGAAAGCCAGTGGCCCAGGCAGCTGCTGCCATGTGGGCACAAGCTCTGCTGCCCAGGAGGGTCCCGTAGTGCAAGGGTTTGCAGATGGCAACGTAGCGGTCATAGCACATGATGGTGAGGAGGAAATACTCTGCTGACATGAAAAACATAAACAGAAACACTTGTGCAGTGCATCCTGCATAGGAGATGGTCCTCGTGTCCGAGAGGGAGTTGTGCATGGCTTTGGGGACAGTGGTGCAGATGGAGCCCAGATCTGTGAGGGAGAGGTTGAGCAGGAAGAAGCCCATGGTGGTGTGTAGGTGGTGGTCGCAGGCTACGGCGCTGAGGATGAGGCCGTTGGCCAGGAGGGCAGCCAGAGAGATGCCCAGGAAGAGCCAGAAGTGCAGGAGCTGCAGCTCCCACCTGTCTGCGAATGCCAGGAGGAGGAACTGGGCCATGGAGCTGCTGTTGGACATTTTCTGTTTCCCAGCACAGGGACACTGTTCAGAAACATGAAAGGACCGGGAGAAGTTAAGCCAGACTCCTCTAAGCAAAGCCACTTTATTTCTCACAGAAATCCCCCAAACTGAAAGGCTTTTTATTTCACTTGTTTGTGGTGGCTGAGGGTGCTGTGAGGAATGGGCGCTCTGGCCATGTGCTGCCAAGGGCTCCATTTTCCTCTGCTCCCGTGGGGACATGGAGCTGGTCTGTGACAGCATCAAACACTCCCAAGGGATGTCAGGCATCATCCACCCTGAATGGAAAAGTTCAGTCTCCCCTCTCAAGATATGGAACAGTGTGTGCTTCAGTGGAAAAGCTTAGCATGTCCTTAAAATAATGTTGTCTGTGTTTATTATTTTCTATGGTTCCATCTGGTACCTGTTCTTTTTAGGAGCACAAATCCTCATTTTTATGATGCAAAATGTAATGAGACTTTAAACAAGAGAGGACAAACAGCTCAACTCTCTGTAGCTCAGTGCAGAGCCAGGAGAGCTGCAGTGTCCCTCTGTCTGTTCCCATGTGCCCTGTGCTTTCCCTCGTGCTGCCTGAACATAACTTCACATGCAAATTAATTTTTAATAAACCCAAATACCTACAGTCTGATGAGTGCAGGGCAGCACTGTTTAAAAGGGCAGCTTTGTTAAATCTTCTCTGTTCCAGCCCAGCAACACAGCATTGCCCAGGGGAATCTCTGGCTGTGCAGGCTCTGATGGCAACATGAGAGCAAACCCTGAGGAGGCTGGAAAAGTGACCCAGAGCTACATGTAAGGCAAAGTTGTGGTGATTTCTGATACTGCCTGGTCTCTTCTCCTCCAAGAGGAATAGATTTGGAGTTTCAGTGCCTCCCCCTGAACTGTGAGATTAAGTTTTATGACCAATTTCCCGCCTAGAAAACATGTATTTGAAGATGGAAAGAACAGAAACCTTCACTTTCAGGTAACCCATGACTTGCTGTGCTTTCTTAAAACTCCCCTGAGAAATGTTCTGTAATGACCTGGAGCTCTGAGCAGCCCTCACAACATGCAGTCTACTCTAAACAGGTGAAGAGCCCTTCCCTGCCCTCCCAGGGGTTGTTCCTTGCCCACAGTCCTTCTCCCCCAGCCCTGGGAGCAGCTCCCCGGGCTGGCTGAGAACTGCCCCTGGCAGGCAGCAGAGTCCCTGCCCAGCACAGCGCCCTGGGCTGCAGGACCCTGCTCTGCCCCACAGCCCTGGGCACCCCTGGCTGCACCCCTGGCTTCACAGCTCTTCCAAAGTGCCCCAAAACAGCCCCTGCTCACCCATCCCATCAGCTGGGGCTGGGACAGCTTTAGGAGATGCCTCCAGGAGTTGCCCCTGCACTGCCCTGCAGCCACAGACTCACCATGTGCAGCCCTGCCAAGATTCCTCCTGCAGGGAGCTCTCAGCCCTCCTGCCAGTGCTGAGCCCCTGGAAGCTCTGTCTGTGCCCTGCTGGTGTCCCTGAGCTGCCCTGGCAGTGCCCTCAGCCCTGCTGGGCTGTGCAGAGGAGCTGCTCACCAGCAGAGCTGTCTCTTTGAAGCTCTTCTTGCTTGCCAGGAGCTCCCTGTGTGCCAGGAGCCCGGCCGAGCTCAGCAACAGCCCCAGGCATTTCATGACCCCTGGGGAGTTTGGCGTTGTTTACATGAGACTCAGTCCCTGAGAGGAAGTTCAAACAACTTCTCAAGAAGTCAAAGTGAGATTGAAACACTGAAGTTTCTTGTGGTGCTAATGAGTCTCACTGAGGGACACAACTGAGAACGTGTCCTCAAGTTCCAGTTGGAACAGAAAACTGCAGACAGTGATGACAAGGATGGACAAGCAAGGGAAAGGTGGCTCTGATGCTGAATAAACCTTGACTTGTTTCCTTAATCCAGAGGACCAAGCCCTGACCCGCATCCCCTGGGAAGGCAGATCCTGTCCCCGCCTCATTCCTCAGGGCTCTTCCTGGGGCACTGGGATGTGGGATGTGCAATGCCAAGGGCAGGACCATGGGGTGGCACCTGCCAGGCTGCTGAGCAGGGACAAGGAGGCCATGAGGCCCCAGGGCTGCAAGGGCCACTTGTCACCTCCTGGAACCAGTGTCACAGACAGCAGCCATGGTCAAAGGGCTGCAGAAGGTGGCTCTGTCAGGGCCTTTCAGCTTCTCCCCCTCCCTCTCTCCTCTCCAGCCCAGGCTGTGCTATGGTGTCCATGCCCTGCCCCTTTCCCTGCAGGCTGTCATCATCCCCCCGGCTGCCCCACCAGGCTGGTACCTTCCTGCACTGACATCTCTGCGTCCTCCCTGGCTCTTCCTGGACACACAAAGCCTTGGGCTCATCCAGACTCCTTCTGGGTGATGTGTTGCACCACAGGAATGCCCTTGGAGTGAAATTCTTTTCTCCTCATGCCAGCCTGGACCTCCCCAGCTGCACTTGGCATTAATTCTTTCTTTCTCATGCTGTTTTCTGCTACGACAAAAGCATCCACCCTCTCTGAAGTGCCTCTTCAAACACTCCCAGGGTTCTTCTCTGCTGTCCTCTGTCTGCACACCACTGAACCCATGACTCTTTTGCCCCTCTAGAGTGGTCACGTGTTTGAGACCTCCAAACCCCTTCCTGGGACATCTCTGAGCACTCTCCAAGGTGTCTGCAGATGAAAACATGGTCTAAGATAGTCACAGGGATACGTTTTACCAAGGCCTGTAGTGGCAGAAAACGGGGCAATGGCTTTGAACTGAAATAGGGGAGCTTTATATTGGACAAGATGAAGAAATACTTACCAATGGGGCTGGCAAGAACTGCAAGAGAAGAGGATGTTCCCTCCCTGGATTTGTCCAAGGTCAGGAACTTTGAGCAGCCTGAATGAAGATGTCACTCTCCATGTCCAGGAGTTTGAACCAGATGACATTTTAGCTCCCTTCCAAACCAAACCATTCTGTGATTCTTTGAGTCCCAAACTCCTTCTCCAAAGAATTTCCATTGCTAGGACATGAATTACCATGTTTTTGGAGAAGCCATTGTAAACCCAAAAGGTAAAAAATCAATTCAAATAAGGTTCCAGCATCTCTGTGTGAAAGTTTCACCAAATGGCAGAGCCTCCCAGGATGACCTTGCCAGTTGAAGATGGGGATTCTGTTTGGGGTGTGAGTCTTACGATGGACAACAAGAAAGCACATTTGGAGACTGGGCAAGACTTGTCATGGGATGTCTAGGAAAGAACCAAAGCAAGGGTAGGATCCCAGTGGTCACTGGAGGAACAAGCATGAGAAAACAGAGAGAAAAGGGGATAAAATCTGGTCATGTTAAGCAGGAGGCTGGTTAAGACACGTCCCTGGCTGTGTCCTGCAAGTGATCCCCACAGCCTGTCCTGTTTTCCTATAACTCCATTGCCAAGAATTTTCTGTGGGGAGGGACCTCTCTGCTCCTGGCACAGATTGTGGCCCAAGTTCCAGCCACTGCAGCAGGAGCAACAAATAGTCAGGTCTTGTGTTCTTTGGGGGGCCAGACTCTGCCCAGACTGGGACGTGTGTGTGTTGGAAGCACAAAAGAGTGAAGAAAATGCAAAGCTAAACACACAATGTAGCCTGACTTTGTCCCTAAGTGGGGGATGAGAATTGGACACAACATGTGCAGGGACAGATGGAGGGGTTTGTCCCCCTGGCCCTCCCCAGAAGGGACACCTTTCAGGAAGGGTTGTGGCCTTGGCTGTGCTGAGTGTTGACCCAGGAAATGCAACCTCATGGAACCAAAGGGAGTTTGGGACATGGCAGGGCCTGATGGAAACAAAGGAACCTCCTGGGAACAAAGGGACCCTGGGACACTGCCAAAACTCAGGGAGACAAGGGAACCCCAGGACACTGTGGAATCTCATGGAATCCAGGGTCCATTGGAACACACTGGGGCCTCCTGGAACCAAAGGGAACATGGGACACTGTGGAACCTCATGGAATCAGAAGGACTCTGGGACTTTGTGGAATGTCAGGGAATCAAGGGGCCAGTGTGACATCCCAGAACCTTTTGGAACCAAAGGGAACCAACGGGGCATTGTGGAATCTCATGGAATCAAGGATCCATTGTGACCTTTTGGAACCTCACAGAATCCAGGGGCTGTTATGATTCTGCAAGGCCTTCTGGAGTCAAAGGGACCATTGTGACACTGCAAAACCTCGTGGAATCGAGGGGCCACGGCTTCACATCTGGGTCTCATGGAATCAAAGGAAACCTTGGACACTGGGGAAACTCATGGAACCAGGGAGACCCTGGGACACTGTGGAGCCTCACGGAATTAAGGGGCCATCAGGACACTGCAGGACCTTATGGGGCCAAAGGAACCCTGGGCCGCTGCAGAACCTCCCGGAGGTGGGACGCTGCTGTGTGGGGGCCCCCAAAATGAGTCGCTGAGGCTGCTGCAGGAGAAGGCGAGTGAAGCCAATTTGCAGAAGTGGAAGCCCTGGGCAATGCCACTGAGCCCCCTTGCCATGGTCAGTTACCATGGCAACCATCATACATTCCCATCATGTGCTGGGTTAAAAGTAAACCAGAGGGAGAAATGAACCCACCCGAGGGGTTACAAGTCAGAATTACAATTTACTAAGAAGATTACAATAAATACAATGATACAGAGAAAACTGGTTTTAACCCACAAAAATAGCTGTATAAGCCAGCACCCTAGGACAAGAACAGAACAGTGCTGAGCACCATGTGGCCTCCCAGGGTGCACAGTAAAAGGTAAAGAAAACCTGTTGGTCCAGATGATGGTGGCAGTTCTGTTGAGGTAGTGATGGCAGTCCTGTTGAGAGTGCCAATCGCAGTCCTGTTGGAGTTCTGGTCCTCCTCTCGATCCCGCGAGTGGTACCAGAAGTCCCCAAAGCCCAAGAGTATATGTGCTCAGG
>NW_020925757.1:0-10670 GCF_003984885.1 Neopelma chrysocephalum
ACTCCTCCCTGGGTTACAGCACCCTGGATTTTATCCTTTCTCCAAAGAGTTATCACAGAGGTGCCTCTGGAATTGCTTTTTGGCTCAGCTTTGGGCACTGGCTGGTCCATTTTGGAGCCACCTGAAACTGGCTCTCTCTGACACAGAGTCAACTCTTGATCTCCTCTTCCCTAAAGGAAACCTGCAGCCCCCTCACTGCTATCAAATCTGCCACACAGGGTCATTCAAGTGACCAGGAATACAGGAGGTCACTGAACCAATTAATTTCTCAGGCTGGTTAAACAAGACTTTGTCCTCTTCCTGTCCCTGACTGCAGGTTCTTTCTGTCAGAGCAGAGCTGGGCTGGACCTCAGCTGTGCTTTGCTCCAGAGCCTGCTGGGGTGGGGGCAGATGGCAATGGCAGAGGGACTGAGGTGCCCCAAGGAGAGCAAAGCCTGCTGTCCCCAGGGCCAGAGAGACACAGGGCTGGGCTGGGCAGCCTGGCAGGACAGGGCTTTGCTGCCTGGGGGTCTCTGCCACCGTGGAGGGCCTGGAGGCTTCAGGGGACTCTGATGTGCAGGAAGGACAAGGTGCTGATGGACATGTCTTGGGCTTTGGACATCCTGTGATCCAGGAGCACTGTGAAAATCACTGGTCTGTTCCTTGGCTGCAGCATCAAAGGGATGGCTAAGGGTTATCGAGCATTGGAACAGAATGTCCAGGGAAGTGGTTGAGTCACCACAGAATCACAGAATTGTTAAGGTTGGAAAAGACCTCTGAGATCATGGAGTGCAACCATTAACCCAACACTGGCATCTTCACCACTAAACCCTGTCCCCAAGTGCCACAGCTCAATGTTTTTTGAACACTTCCAGGGACGGTGACTGTAAGACCCCAGGTTTGAGCTACGAGCTCAGCAAAGGGGTTTTACTTTGAAAAATATAAAAGGCACCAAAAAATCCACCCTCCAGATATTTGAAAAGGGCCTTCAGTTCCTTTAATACCTTGAGAGAGACCACAAGGGAGAAGACACTGCACATGTTTTCTCAGGACGTTAAAATCCACACATTTACTGGCAAACTTTCAAAAATAAGGGAGCTTTGTAAAAGGTTATAGGGCAACATTCAACCAGAATAGAGCATTCCCCAAAGCAGTGACTGATCTCAAGGCAACCCATCCGGATGGTTTATTGACAATCTGTCCCGAGGGGCGGCACCTCCGATGCCATAGAAACCCCTCCCCCTGCATTAGGAAACATTTGGAATTGATGAGGTGTTCCAGTGGAGCATGAAAATGAACAGCAATTTTCCTAAAGCAAAGACCCAAGCAGAACAAAGCAAGGCCCCAGCAGGTGCAGAGCAAAGGTCCCCCCATCCCTGTGTCCCCTGTGGCCGCTGAGGCGGCAGCGCAGGCCCGAGGCGGTGCCGGGTCCCGGTGCAGCCGGGGCAGAGCGGCGGCTGCGCGAGCGGCAACCCCGGCGGTGAGTGCGGCAGCCCCGTGGCAGCGGCGGCTCCGGGCACAGACGCCGGCGGCAGCCGCTGTGGCGGCGGAGCAGCGACTCCGAGGCGCTGAAGGAGCGCTGGCTCCGCTTCCAGGCGCCGGCAGTGTCGGGAAGCCGGTGCCGGGCGGCTGCGGGGCAGCGCAGGCCAAAAGCGGCAGCGGCGGCAGCCTCGTGGCAGCGGCGGCTCCGGGCAGACACGGCCCCGCTCCAGCGCTGCCGCCTCAGCGGCGCTCAGGGGACGGCGCGGCGGCTCCGGGGGCAGCGGCCGGGGACTCCCTCTCGGGGCAGCCCCGGGCACCAAAGAGGAGCAGGGCCCGGCGTGTTCTCACCTTGGTTCTTTGCAGTTCTCCCGGCATCTGAGCACAGGATGGGATGGGGAAATTGAGCTAAACCACAACAGGAGCTCATGGAACCAAGTGGCCCTTGGGACACTGCAGGGCCTCCTGGAATCCAGGGGCCAGTGGGACACTGGGGAGCCTCTTGGAACCAAGGGAACCCTGGGATATTTTGGAACATCTTGGAATCAAGGAGGCATTGTGACAGTGAAGGGCCTCATGGAACCAAAGGATCCAAGAGACAATGTGGAACCTCATGGAACCAAGGCTGCATTGTGACACTGAGAGCCCTCATGGAACCAAAGGAACCCTGAGAATTTTTTGAAGCCTCATGGAATCAAGGGGCCATTTCTGGCAGGATGCTCTGCTCTGACATAACCTAAACAATGGTCAGAGAATGCAAACAATGCAAGCTCTCTGTGATGAGTTACTGCTGGTGTCAAGGTGCTGTTTTTAATGTTGAATTATGCTAAACCCAAAATGCTTCATGAAACTTCAAACACACATCCTGCTTTCTGAAGCAGGATTGGACAGACAAGCTGCTCCCTGGCCTGCAAATGTCTGGCAGTCAAACCCTTGATAACTCTAAAAGCCCAGTCCAACTGTCATGTGGCAGATTCTTCCACAGACTTTCTTTGAAGTGTGTGGAGCTTCTACCATGAAGCAGGGACAGCTTTTCATGGTCACTGCCCAGGGGTTAAGTGAAAGAGAGAGAACTACCCCCTGTGGTTGTGGGGTGAGTTACCTCAATCTCTGCTTCAGGATTGTTTCTTTTTGCTGGCTTTGATCCAATTGCTTTAATAGAATGACTTTGATAGACTGCACTGTCCTATTGTACACCATACTGCTAAAAGGTTTTTGGCTTTTATACTGTGCAGTAAATAATTCTGTTTAAGTTCTTTCATCTGTTCACTTCTCTGATCACCTGTTCATTTGTCATAATAAAACATTCCTTTTATAGAAATATTTCTGATTTGCCATCACTAAAACCTGCAGGACAAAATGATTGAATCACACCTCTATAATTCCCTCAGTTGAAACCAAACTCTGAGCCTGAGATAGGATCCAGCCACAGCCAGGCTCCTCTCTGAGAAGGACTGTAGAAAGCAAAGGGGTCCTTTCTGTACCTCGTAGCTCAACGAGACGGCTTCTGCCATCAACTTTGTCTAAGCCTTCCACCCCCCCAGCCCCAAGCCGTGACACATGGGCATGTCTTGTCCATGCAGTGCAAACATAGACTCCTAAGCTGGTCATTTGCTGTCCCTCCTTGGAGGGAAGAACAAGCCCAATGGCCTGGGGTGAGAGGCCAGTGCTGGGAGCGGCGCTGGCTGTGCCAGAGCACTGCTGGGTGCCCCCACCCTGAGCACTCCCACCCTTGTGATGGTCACTGCTGTTTTCCTCTGCAGGGCGTTGTGTTGGGCACATCCTGGAGAGCAAAGTGGAAAGCAGATGGAAGCTTGGAGGCCCTGGCCTGAGAAGATGGCCCTGCAGGATGGCAGTGCTGCTGCAGAGGTCAGCTCTGTGCCAGCAGTGCCCGTGGCTGTCCCTGCCTGCAGTCCCTGGACAGTCCTGCAGCAGGACTGGGACTGACTGCCAGAGCACTGAGGCCTCCAACAACACAGGGCTCTGCAGGACAGTGTGGAAGGGAAGGGAGAGGAGGCCCCGCAGGAGAAGGGCTGCTGCTCCCTGGCAGTGCTGCTCTGCTGGGACTCTTTTCTGGCCCAGCTCTGCACAGAGGCTTCGACCCTGCAGCTGCAGAGAAGTCAGAGAGGAAAGATGGCAGGCAAACAAGCCAATGCAGAGTTCTTTACTTTGTTGAAGCAGACAGTGGGTACAATTTCCAATTTGTACAGCCTCTGGGCCAGGCTAGAAAGGCCAACACTGAATTGAAAATGGTGTTTATATCTATATAAAGATATATATATATCTTTATGTATATCTTTATAGTTTTAAAGATTTTTTGGTGTGAACAAATTCTCACAAAAATAACACTCCTATCAGAAGCAAAAAAATAGAGAAGATATGGTGGGCCTTTAATGAAGTCCATAATAGGATTGGCCTTTAATGAGGTACATAACATGCAGAAGAAGGAGAGTTTATTGCGTGTGAAAAACACCCAGTTATGAGTTTCCTCAGGGCATCCTTGAGCTCCTGGTTCCTCAGGCTGTAGATGAAGGGGTTCAATGCTGGAGGAACCACTGAGTACAGAACTGAGAGGGCCAGATCCAGGGCTGGGGAGGAGATGGAGGGGGGCTTCAGATAGGCAAAGAATAAGGTGCTGATAAACAGAGAGACCACGGCCAGGTGAGGGAGGCAGGTGGAAAAGGCTTTGTGCTGTCCCTGCTGGGAGGGGATCCTCAGCACAGCCCTGAAGATCTGCACATAGGAGAAAACAATGAAAACAAAACAACCAAACCCTAAACAGGCAATAACCAGAGTGAGCCCAATTTCCCTGAGGTAGCCTGAGTGTGAGCAGGAGAGCTTGAGGATGTGTGGGATTTCACAGAAGAACTGGCCCAGGGCATTGCCCTGGCACAGGGGCAGGGAAAATGTATTGGCTGTGTGCAGCAGAGAATAGAGAAAGCCAGTGGCCCAGGCAGCTGGTGCCATGTGGGCACAAGCTCTGCTGCCCAGGAGGGTCCCGTAGTGCAGGGGTTTGCAGATGGCAACGTAGCGGTCGTAGCACATGACGGTGAGGAGGGAAAACTCTGCTCCAAGAAAGAAGACAAGCAGAAAGGTCTGTGCAGCACATCCCATGTAGGAGATGGTTGTGGTGTTATGGAGGGAATTGTGCATGGCTTTGGGGACAGTGGTGCAGATGCAGCCCAGGTCTGTGAGGGAGAGGTTGAGCAGGAAGAAGCCCATAGGGGTGTGCAGGTGGTGGTCGCAGGCTACGGCGCTGAGGATGAGGCCGTTGGCCAGGAGGGCAGCCAGAGAGATGCCCAGGAAGAGCCAGAAGTGCAGGAGCTGCAGCTCCCGCCTGTCTGCAAATGCCAGGAGGAGGAACTGGGTGAGGGAGCTGCTGTTGGGCATTTGCTGCTTCTTAGCACAGCATCTGTTCAAAAAAGGAAAGGACAGGGAACAGTTAAGACAGATCTCTGAGAAAAAGTCACTGCATTTTTAAAAGAAATCACTGTGTCAAATATCACCAAATGCTCTGTCAAGGAGTCTGTTTTGCTCTGCTCCAGGCGGACATGGAATTTTTTCGTAGAGCTTTCACACACACAAGGAATGTCAGATGTAACAGACCTTGAATACAAAAGTTCCACCTCTACACTAATGACTCAGAAGAGCTGGGGCTGCAGAGCAGAAGCTTAGTCTGTCCTTAAAATAATTGTACCTGTGTTTTCCATTTTTACCATCACATCTGGAAGGTTCTTTTCCACTGCAGGAATCCTCATTTCTATGGTCCAGCACACAGTGCCCAGCAGAGCTGTAGGGAAGGGCCCCCAGAGCTGCCTGAACGCCCCCTCCCCCAGGCCTTGGGGGCACTTGCCCCCCACTCCCTGCCCAGGGCTCTGCTGCCCGGAGCTGTCCCTGCCAGCAGCTGCTTCCCTGGGCCCAGGGCTGGGCCCTGCCAGTGCTGCCAGAGCCCATCCCAGACCTGGGGGCTCAGCTCTGCCCTGCAGAGCCCTCCCAGCAGCACAGGGCACTGCCCAGGGGCATCTCTGCCTGGTCAGGCTCTGATGGCAATGTCAGAGCAACCCTGAGCAGGCTGGAAAAGTGACACTGATGCTGTCTATAAGACAGTTTTGATGTCTGACACTCTCAGGTTCAATCCTCTCTAATCTAACAGAGTTCAAGTGTCTCCTCCTGTGCTCAGAGATTGATTTCTCTGTCACAGTCAGCACCCAGACAACCTAGAGTATAAAACTGAAATAATTGGTTCATTCTCTTTAAGGTATCCCCTGTCTGTCTGTGCCTCATGGAAATACATTCTGGGAAATTTCCTGCTTTGATCTGGAGCTGTGACCAGCCCTCATCCCTGCAGCACACTTTGGAGATCAGAAGGACTCTGCCCTGCTCTGCCCTCCCAGGAGCTGTTCCTTCCCCACAGCCCTTCTCCCCCAGCCCCGTGGCAGCTCCTTGGCCGGGCTGAGAGCTGCCCCTGGCAGGCAGCAGAGTCCCTGCCCCAGCACACAGAGCCCTGGGGGCAGGACCCTGCTCTGCACCACAGCCCTGGGCACCCCTGGCTGCACCCCCACCTTCCCAGCCCACAGCCAGCCCTGGCACAGGGAACCTTCTTGCCCTGGGCCTCTGAGGGGGCAGCAGCAAGTCCTGCTCTGCAGCAGCTTCTCCTGCTGCACCCCAGCAAATCCAGCACAGCCATCCTGACAGCTCCTGCCACTGCTGGCATTTGGCAGCTGGGAGAGGCACTTGCAGGAACTCCCCTGCACTGCTCTGCAGCCAGAGCCTGAGCGTGGCAAAGGGCTGGCAAGGTTCCTGCCCAGAGCAGCTCTCCCCTGTCCTCCCACCCCAGGATCCCTTGAACCTCCTGCTCTCTTCTCCTCTCTGCCCTTGCTGCCTGCAGCTCCTGCCCTGCTCTGCCATATGGCCACTTCCTCTGCACTGCAGCAACTGGGAGAGTCCTGCTGAAAGATCCTAGAAGCTGTGGGATGGGCCAGCATTAGGAGATGCCTCCAGGAAGGCAAGTTGAACTTTCCTACAGCTAGAGAATTCTTTACTCAAATCCTGGGAAGGTTTCTCCTTTAGTGAGAGCTCAGTCACCTCCCAGCCCAGGCTGCCTCTCATCTCTCTGCCTTCTCTCCTGTGCCCTGGGTGCTGCAGGCAGTGCCCTCAGCCCTGCTGGGCTGTGCAGAGGAGCTGCTCACCAGCAGAGCTGTCTCTTTGAAGCTCTTCTTGCTTGCCAGGAGCTCCCTGTGTGCCAGGAGCCCGGCCCAGCTCAGCAGCACAGCAACAGCCCCAGGCAGCCCTTGCTCTGCCCCTCTGGGCTCCCTCCAGCTGTCCCTGGGGCTCCAGGGGAACCTGCTGGCACACAGCTGAAGGAAATCATGATGTTCCTTCTCTCAGCTGGGCACAGACACTTCTTTCAGCACTGTCATTTCTCCAAACAGACACAGAATTAAGTCCAAGAGGCCCCTTTTCATGGCCCATCATTAGACAGGAAACCCAGACAGTGCCCAGGAGGGATCTCCTTCACCTGCACTGAGGGAAGGGACTCAGCTGAGTCAACAGAGGTGTCTCCTTGTGGCTCTGCAGACCTGGGGCCACAAGGACACTCAGCTCCCTCCACAACCCCCATGGGCTGGAATTCCTCCTGCCCCACTTCGGGGGCCCAAAACAGGCCCCTGCAGGTGACTCCTTGTCCCAACTCCCATGGGAATGAATGATGACCAAAGCCAGGAGTGACCTGCTGGCACACAAAGCCCTGGTTCCTTCTGAGGGGCCAGAGGTGACTGAGATTCCTGCTGGGAACTGCAGGCTCCAATGGAGACTTCAGTGGCAGAAGGTGCCCACATGTAGGACAGGGGAACCTGTCACTGTTCCTTCTGTCCAGGGCAGCCCCTAGAGGTGTTCAGGTGACCAAATGGAGTCAGGTGGCACAGGGAGAGAGGTCTCTCTCCTGTTCTTTATCATGGTATTTTCTACATGTCCTCAGAGTACAATGGCAGTTGTCTCCTGGACATCCCTTCAATGTTGAACCTCATTCAGGGCAGCTGAGCCTGGATTGAAGCGCCAAAGAGGGGCCTGTAGTGCCAGGGGAGGTGCCAGGGCTCTGCAGCACAAGTGCAGCAGCTGCCCTGGACAGCACAGGGCCTGTGCAGGAAGCCCGTCCCCATTCCCAGCAGTTGTGGGACAGGCACTACCCAGGGCTTCTCAGACACATTGGGTGCCTTTGGGGCAGGGAGTGAATCCCAGCCCTGCAGGGACACAAAGGCTGTCCCTTCTCTGCCCAGCCAAGGCCGGGCCAGGCACGAGTCCAAAGCACATCAGCCCAGGCTGTCCACACTTGTTTCCTCCCTCTGCTGGCTCTTGTCTCCCCCAGCATTTCAGCAGCATGTGCTGATCTCCTCAGGGATCAGGCCTGTGATTTTCCCCCTGGGCCTGAGTCCCAGCACGTCCACCCTCAAGGCCATTGTCAGCAAAGGCTCTGCACAGCCCAGCTCTCGGGGCTTTCAGAGCAGCTTTCCCCACTGCAAGTCTGTTCTTAGCCCTGGTGCCCCCGCTGAGGGGCTGCAGCCAGACAGGCCCCAATGCCCTGCGTGTGGGGCACAGGCAGGAGGAGCTGCAGCCCCAAGTCTCTCTTCCTTCCATTGGGAGGCAATAACAGCCCAGGGCTGCTGAGACAGTTCCCAGGTTGCAGGGCTGTGATGAGTTGGGAGAGAAGGCCAAGGAGACAGAGGAGAGAAAGAGCAGGAGGGAGGTGTCCTCAGTGGGAAGGAGCTTCTTGGACTTGTGCAGCTGCTCTAGAGGATGAAGACATTGGGTGAACTTTTGTGGGTGAGGGTCAGAGGAGAGAGTGGTTTGGGTGACCTTGTGGAGTGTATTAGGGAGGAGGAGGAGGTTCGAGGATATACTGAAGCTTGAAACCATGACACCGTTGAAAGCTTAACAAAAACCAAGATTTATTACCGAGAGAGTGGCCAACAAAACGAACAAACCCAAAAGGGAGGAAGGAGGAGAGAAATAAGCCCCAGTTACCCAACTGTTGCCCATAAAGTTATCTTACCGACCTAGCATACCTATAATTACCTATAGCAGAAGCGGCATCCTTGGAGAGTCAGTAAGTTCACAAAACTGGCAGGTGTCCCCCTCGAAAGGCAACGTTGTCCTTGATGTGAAGTTAGGTCCCTCCAAGAAAGCACTATCAACTTTTATACAATTAACTGAGTGACCACAACCTCCCAGGTGTGGCCAGCACAGCCCAGCCAGAGGCCCTCAGTCCCACCTCCCGGTTATGTAAGTGCATCTCTTCTGCGCATGCGTGAGGACTTTGGAAATCCCCTCACGCAGGCGCAGTATGTTTTGGGGGTCTTTCTTAATTGAGTCTGGGGGCGAGCCTTCCTCCCCTCCTCATCACTTTGTCCTCCAACTGCCCTTGACAAGCCATTAACCAATCACAACAGACCAATTAAAACAGTTTACACAGAAGTTCTCCCTCCAAGGCCAAGTCCACTGCTTTATCAGAGCACTTGGCAGGAGAAAAGCATAAACTTCTGCAGGTGGCTAGGGCCAAACACAGACCAAAAATAATGACATTCCAACTTCGTCCCGATACAAAGGGACGTGGCAGGGATTGGGTGTGGCTCTCACCTGGCAGCAGCATCACCTGGTGGTGGGCGGAGTCAGGCTCCCAGGTGACGCCCAGCTGGAGGCGTGGCCACTCGGTGGGAGGGGCCTCTGCGGGTCGGGGCAGGTCCAGGAGCTTTGATACCTGTCAAGGCGTGTTGGGAGAGCCACACCCCCATGCCCCGCCCTAAGCCCCGCCCACCCCAGCCCCGCTCTCCTGTTTAGGGGAAAGGATACCCAGGTGTGGCTGGGGCGTGGCCGCCCTTCCCCTGAGCACCACGCCCCTTCCAGGGCAGAGCCATCCAGGGTCGCCATCAGGTCCGGGCGATCCGGGCTCACCTGGGGGCGCAGAAACGGTTGGGTTTTAACCCAAAATCGGAGCTTTCCCGATCCCCAAAATGGGCGTTTTTAGCCCCAAAATATTCAGGGTATCAGGTCTACCTGTTAAAGTCAATGGGGTTGAGGGGACAACAGGTCTACCCATTAAAGGCAATAGGGCAAAGAGGACATCAGGTCTACCCTTTAAAGTAATATAATAATAATGGCCCATCTTCGCGAACGAAGATTTGGGGAAAGGTCTTTTACCTTTCCAGCCTGCGCAATGGATTTTTTAGGTGAGACACAGCCTGCGCTGAACTGAGCCCACCCTTTAATCCTAAGGTTCATCTGCCGGGGCCAAGCAAGCTTGGACAATGGCAGTGAGGTCCTCAGGACGTAGGTTTGTTTAGAGTGTCCTTCTTATAGATGGATGGCCACACAGGGCTAACGACCTCCATCAGGCCAGGAGACCGGGGAATCGAACCCGTGGTCGCAGCAGTGAAAGTCCTGCACGCTAACCACTAGGCCACCAGGGGTCTCACCCTTTAAAGTAAATGGGGACAAATTGGACATCAGGTCTACCCATTAAAGTCAAAGGGACAAATGAGAAATCAGGTCTACCCATTAAAGTCAATGCGGATCAATAGGCTATCAGGTCTACCTATTAAAGTCAATGGGGTTGAGGGGACAACAGGTCTACCCATTAAAGGCAAAGGGGCAAAGAGGACACCAAGTCTACCCATTAAAGACAATGGGGCAAAGAGGACATCAGGTCTACCCATTAAAGACAATGGGGCAAAGAAGACATCAGGTCTACCCTTTAAAGTAAATGGGGACAAACTGGACATCAGGTCTACCTATTAAAGTCAATGAGACAAATGGGATATCAGGTCTACCCATTAAAGTCAAGAGGGATTGACAGGTTATCAGGTCTACCCATTAAAGTCAAAGGGGCAAACTGGACACCAGGTCTACCCATTAAAGTCAATGGGGATCACTGGGCCATCAGGTCTACCCATAAAGTTTCTAATACAGTCCAGTGATCTCAGTAGGTCAGGCCGCACTGTTTTGGGGAGGTTTTTTTGGGGGAGGGGAGATCCAGGTGTCCAAGGGGTTCACAGATGTACAGAGGGGGGGACCCAGAAGTTTTCTGGGGGTGGGGGGGGAATCCAAGCGTCCTTACTCACCACGACAGGGCAGGAGAAGATGACAACCAACGTGGCGTCCTCTCGGTTGACATACACGCAGATGATCCTCGGCGGGGGGGTGGCTTTTTGGGGGAGACC
>NW_020925757.1:10770-13052 GCF_003984885.1 Neopelma chrysocephalum
CCCCCTGTCCCCCCCAAATTACCTCGGGAGAGGATGCAGCGCAGGTAGACCCAGGCACTCTGGTCGGTGGGGTCAGTGAAAACAGCGTTCTGCACCAGCTCCAGCTCTGGGAGGGGCAAAGAGGGTACCCCAATATCTCAGGGGGACCCCAGGGGGCATTTGAGGGGGCTCTGGTGAACCCCCAGTGTGTCCACACAATGTTTTGGAGGAGTTGACAAGGAGGCACCCCAAAAATCCAGGTCACCAGGTCTACCCGTTGGAGTCAATGGGGTAAATGGGACATCAGGTCTACCCATTAGAGTCAATGGGGCAAAGAGGACATCAGGTCTACCCATTAAAGTCAATAAGGATAAATGAGACATCAGGTCTACCCTTCGGATAAAATGGGGCAAACTGGACATCAGATCTACCAATTAAGTCTGGAAGTTAATAGGCTATCAGGTCTACCCACTAAAGTCAATAGGGGTTAATGGGTATCAGGTCTACCCATTAAAGTCAACGGGGATGAATGAGCTATCAGGTCTACCCATTAAATGTCAATGGAGATGAGACATCAGGTCTACATATTAAATGTAATAGGGACAATGGGAAATCAGGTCTACCCATTACACTCAGTGGGGCAAATGGGATATCAGGTCTACCCATTAAAGTCAATAGGGATAATTGAGACCAGGTCTACCTGGGGCAAATAGGACATCAGGTCTACCCATTAAAGTCAATAGGGATCAATGAGCTATCAGGTCTACCCATTAAAATCAATCAGGGTGAGACATCAGGTCTATCCATTAAACAATGGGGATCAATGGGTGTCCTGGTTGGAACGGCTGGGACCAATTCATCACTGGATGGGTGTAACCCAAACCTGTGTATTCTATAGCCTTCCATGCCATTGCCCAGAAACTGTTGTCAGTAGAGGCCTGCGAGGTGGGAAGATGTTCCTGTCCTCATACCCTTTTATGGAATTCCCCTCTCTGAGGGAGGGACTGAGAATCCTCATGGCCTTTTATGGAACTCCCCGCTCTGAGGGAGGGACTGAGCACTCCCGCCTGAACTGGAGAATATATGAACTGGGAGTTTCGGAACCTTTTTACCACTCGAGGGATCCAGAGGAAGACTGCAGCTCACCGCTCTCAACCAGACTGAGACCACCACCCTCAACTGGACTGCAATCACCACTTTCTGACCAGACGGCAGCAGCTCTCCCACCAGCAGGTTTTTTTTCCCTTCTCGCTTTACTTTGGAGTCAGGGAGCCAAGGAACACCACTTTTGTTCATGCCCCAGGGTGCTGGGTTATACATTTGGGTTTGGCGGGTTAAAACCAATTGTCTGTCTGTATAATTGTACTTATTGTATTATTTTAATAAATTGTTATTCTGACTTATAATCTCTCTTTTGAGTTGAGTTCATTTCCCCTGCTGGTTAACTTTTAAACCAGCACAACACCTATCTACACTCTGATGTTAACCTTGTGTCCAGACCTATCCCTTCCCCTCTGTAACCTTTTTGGGGGGTTTATTCCTTGGGATTTCCAGGGTCCCAGTTTCAGTGGAGCGGATCTTTCCCACCTGGATCTTTGTTAAATCAACTTCAAGATGGCCAATCTGAGCCGCTGCAACCTGGCCCGTGCCAACCTGTGCTGGGCCAGCCTGGAGAGGGCTGACCTGTCAGGCTCTGTGCTGGATGCAAGAGCTGCTGCAGCTTGGGAGGGCTGGGCTTGTGTTAACAGAGAGGAGCTGGAACAAACAGAGCGGTGTAAAACATCGAGTTCTTAAATAGATTGTAGAGTTGTTCTGGTTCCCAAAGCTTTTACACTTCCTCACAGTAATGATTTAATAGGCTTGACTCCCAAAGCAGAAATTAAAAGTGTCTTCTTGATTGTCTTTGGTGTTGTTCTTCCGGCTCTCACTGACTCCTGTCTGTGCCAGTGTGCCAACCTGCCAGGGGTGAAGATGCTGCGCTCCAACGCAGAGGGAGCGTCCCTGAAAGGCTGCAACTCTGAGGACCCATCAGGCCTTAAAGCTCATCTGGAAGGTAAGAAGGGTTTGCCTTGTGAATCTGTGCCAACTGAAGCCTGTGTTTGTGCATTTCTATGGCCCAGAAAAGGTCCAGCTGTGGTTTGTCCAACCCTGAGAAGGGCCCACAAGGGCTGCACTGAGTCTGTGACCATCTCAGCCCGAAATCCCCTTGTCCTCCTCCAATTCACACAGCTCTGAGGCAGCACCAGTGTGGAGCTGTAAGGGTGGATATTTGGGAAGGGGAGATCCTTCAGGCCTCGTTTTAG
>NW_020925757.1:13062-14360 GCF_003984885.1 Neopelma chrysocephalum
AATCAGTCCATCTTTGGCAGGACTCTTTCCAAACATCCATTGCTACAGAGCTGCTGTGTTTCTGACCGTTTTTCCTCCCAGAACTCCTTTCTGTGTGTGTTCCAGGTGCCAATCTGAAAGGAGTGGCCATGGAGGGCAGTCAGATGACAGGAATTAACCTCCGAGTTGCAACGCTGAGAAATGCCAAACTAAAGAACTGTAACCTCAGGGGAGCAACGTTGGCAGGAACTGATTTGGAAGTGAGTTGGGATTCATTTTCCATCCTATTCCTTTCTATCCCATAGTCAGCTGGTAATTTGGGGGATTGCTGGCTTTTGGCTGAGCTCTCCAGCTTCAGACTACAATGGAGTTCAGGTAAATGTGCTTCAAGTAAAGCTTTGAACAGAGTTCTGGCTGCATTCCATTGACACTTCTTTTTCTTTTCCCCTTCTGAATTGTGACCTATCAGGTTGTAACCTCTAGGAAGCCAATTTGAGGGGCTCTAATGTGAAAGGAGCCATCTTTGAAGAGATGCTGATCCCCCTGCACGTCCCAGAGTGTCAAATAGGGAAGAGAAGACGTTGAAGAGGAAGGAATCCAAACATTTGTCGTGACTTTCTTCACCTCCTCCCCTTCTTGAGTTAGAAGCAATGGTTATTAGACAACTTCCATTTGCAGTAGTGCCTAAGCAGACTCTTTCTGATCACTTTTGGGGAGGGAATTTTTGTTTCAGAGGTGGAAAGAGAGAGTTTCTCCCTTTGTGAAGAGAGTGAGGAAGTGGGCTGGTTCTGAAAGCAGAAAGTGGGGCTGGTTTGGTGGGGAGGGTTCAAGACTTTCATTGTTTAGCATTGCCTGACTTTGGAATGCATTTTAATGTCTAAAGCACAATATGTGCAAGTCTATTTATTAAGTCTGTAGCTGCAATAGGAATAGAAAATGTTATTGTTGTATAGCAGCAAACAAAGTTGAGGTTTACAGGTAGACAAGTGTATTTACAGTCAGTGTCTTCATTCCTGCAGGGTGTTAATGCCAGGGGTGGTCACACAGTGCCCACAGGATGTGTTCAGGTCTCTGCTGGGGTGGAAACAGTGGGGAACTGTCCTCAGAGGTCCTAAATTGCTGTGGAGTAGTTGGAGTGCAGGATTAGAGCAGCTTTCTCACCTCAAATGTGCAGAGGAAGCTGCTGCCCCTGCAGGAACCTGCCCACAGCCCAGATTGAGTTCCCCCTGGGAGATCCCTGGGCAGAAATGGGATGTCTTAGTTAATTCTCTGCAAAGGAGTGTGAAATTGCACTCTCAATCCCAGCTGGGAAGAAAAAT